>NW_017299859.1:0-1207 GCF_001594075.2 Trachymyrmex cornetzi | reverse complement strand
TGGAACTCCAGCTGCCTGTCCCGGAAGTAGTCCTCAACCACGGCGACCAGGTAGGGGGGCAGGAGCAAATGCTCCCTCAGCGCCCCCACTTACGTCACCGCGCTCGTAGAATTACACAGTGATAGGTTCTATTTACCCAACGAATACCTCGACAAGACTCACATATTCACACATAAGATAGAAACTTCTGACAACCTGCCGATTCATAGTAAACAGTACAGATTTCCGCCTATTCACAGAAATGAAATCACTCGACAAGTAAAAGAATTGATTTCCAAAGAAATTGTAGTGACTTCTGTTTCGCCTTTTAATTCTCCGGTATGGATAGTACCGAAAAAACCAGACTCCTTAGGCAACAAACGTTGGCGTATGGTTATAGATTATAGAAAGCTTAACGAGAAAACTATAGGGGATGCGTACCCTCTACCTAACATTAGCGATATCCTCGACCAACTCGGGGGTGCCAAATACTTTTCGGTATTCGACCTTGCGAGCGGCTTCCACCAGATCCCTATGGATCCCGTCGACGCACATAAGACCGCTTTTTCCACTCCCTTCGGGCACTTTGAATTTGCAAGAATGCCGTTTGGCTTAAAAAACGCGCCAGCCACATTCCAAAGGCTGATGGATTACGTCTTAACTGGACTTCAAGGAGTAGAATTGTTCGTTTATATGGACGATATCGTGCTATACGCATGGTCACTACAAGAATACGGAATAAAAATTAACAAATTAATAGAAAGGTTACGAGCTGCTAACTTAACCCTTCAGCCCGACAAGTGCGAATTCCTTCGCCACGAAATAATATACCTTGGTCACAGTGTTTGCCGACATCTAGATGAAACCATCTTAGATGGTCATCTAGATGGAAAATTGGAACATCTCATCTTACATCTAGATTGTGCAAATATAAACCATCTTCATCTTCATCTTAGAAAAATATACCATCTCATCTAAAAAAAATTTTAGATGATTTTAATTCTTAAATAGGTTTGTTTCTTACAATTTTCAGCTGACATTTTTCTTTTTCTTACAATTTTCAGCGAGTACTGAAAATGTATAGTATACGTAACGTGATTAACTTGAACTATGGATAATTTGCACGTTAAAAATGCTGTAGAAGAAAGAAATCATCTTCAAGCATCAGCGGAGATGAAGATTTTTTCCGCGATTTTAGAAAGAAAAAAAATGATCTTATTAGTACGCA
>NW_017299858.1:157466-157718 GCF_001594075.2 Trachymyrmex cornetzi | reverse complement strand
TTTTTTATTAAACATTGTACGATTTTTTTTCACTGAATTATTGAACGATGAAGCAAAAGTGATGACTTCTAGTTTAACGTTCAATAACTCGGTGGAAAAAAATCGTACAACAATCAATAAAAAAGGAAATTGAAGATAAAGATTCACTCTTTCGACGGCTGCGAACAGCATTTTCGTGTAATTTTTACCTCACGCCATAGACCTTTGTAAAGTGTGTACAAAATTATACGATATGTTTTAGATTTGACAAAT
>NW_017299858.1:156764-156976 GCF_001594075.2 Trachymyrmex cornetzi | reverse complement strand
TCTGTCTAAGCGCTTCTCGCAGCTCATACAAATTTCGTGGCTGTTCTTCGCGGCGTCTTAATCGCCGTTCCATCTCGTCGCAAATGTGTTTAATCGGATTTAAATCCGGGCTCTTAGCAGGATGATGGAGCAATGTGATGCCATGTCGCTCAAAAAACCGCTGCGTTACATTTGCCGTATGGGGCCGAGCATTGTCCTGCATGAATATAAAA
>NW_017299858.1:156122-156668 GCF_001594075.2 Trachymyrmex cornetzi | reverse complement strand
ATTCAGTTCGTCTCGTCATCGAAATGCATCCCCATACCATCACTGAACCGCCGTTATGAGCTCTTATTCGCATAACGCAGCGTCGATCATAACGCTCCCTTTGTCGGCGCCAAGTGCGTATGTGAGCATCGTTGCCGTAAAGGCAGAAACGCGACTCGTTCGAAAAATAAACGTTTTTCCATTGCCTCGCGGTCTAATTTATGTGATTTTGAGCAAATTGAAGACGAGCCTGACGATGTGCAAATATAAGTCTTGGCACTTGTGCACGAGAGCGAGAACGAAGACCCACCTCTCTTAAGCGACGACGAATCGTTTGTTCGCTGACATGATGTAAAGTAGGAATTCACGTCGAACATACCTTGCAGTAATCGTTCGTCTTCTCAAAACGTGGCGAACAATTTCTCGATCTTGTCGAACTGTTTTTATACGATGACGGCCATTTCCTTGACGTTTCGTGTATTGTTCTGTCTCTTGATATCGTAACCACGCTCTATTTATTACAGATACGGATACACCGACACGTTGCGCTACATAACGCATACTGTA
>NW_017299858.1:147075-155953 GCF_001594075.2 Trachymyrmex cornetzi | reverse complement strand
TCTATAAGCGAGAGTTTCGCGTTAGCGCCAACTTCAAGTCTTCTTTTTTCGCGCTAACCCAAAACTCTCGTGGTGCACATTGGGTTACGCTAATGTCAGCGGTAACCACTATTTTTCAGAAAATGGCAAGAGCATTTCGAAAATTCTGATAAAAAAAGACATCACATAATGATCTTTTAACTTCAGGTTAAAGTAACTTCGTCAAAAATGGTCATAATGAGATTTTTAAAAAAGCATTTTAAAGGTTGAAATCTCTACTTTCGAAATCTATAATTGAAATTTCAATATGACTGATACTTTACGGAGTTATACGGACATAAATGGATATCCGTCAAATCTAAAAATTTTTTACAAAATTTACAAAGGTCTATGGCGTGAGGTAAAAATTACACGAAAATGCGGTTTGCAGCAGTCGAAAGAGTGAATCTTTACCTTCAATTTCCTTTTTTATTGATTGTTGTACGATTTTTTTCCACCGAGTTATTGAACGTTAAAGTAGAAGTGATCACTTTTGCTTCATCGTTCGGTCAAATATTCGGTGAATTCAATAATTCGGTGAAAAAAAATCGTACGTTTAATAAAAAAAGAAATTAAAGGTAAAGATTCACTCTTTCGACTGCTATAAACCGCATTTTCGTGTAATTTTTACCTCACGCCATAGACCTTTGTAAATTTTGTAAAAAATTTTTAGATTTGACGGATATCCATTTATGTCCGTATAACTCCGTAAAGTATCAGTCATATTGAAATTTCAATTATAGATTTCGAAAGTATAGATTTCAACCTTTAAAATCCTTTTTTAATTTTTTGTCTGCGATGATTTTTCATTGAATTATGGTGTTCTGAATATTACCCAATTTTTAGCGTGTTTAAAAGTGTTCCCTAGATTTTGTTGAGTAGTGTATATGAAACCAGGGTTGGCAGGAAAAATCCAGTGGGTGGAAAAAACCAGGGTAAATTCCGGATTTTACCGGTCCGGAGTTTATTCACTGGAATAATAAACTGGTAAAAAATTTAAAACTGCTGCTTTAAAATATAAGAACATGAAAGTGATTCGGTATCGATGCATCTCTCTTCTTTTACTTGATTTATTCATTTCATTTCTCTTCCTGTCTGATTCACTTTTACTTGAATTATCATCATTGTTCTTTTCAAACTTACTACACTTTTGAAGATGTTGTTTCAGTCGTGGAGCTTTTCCACTAACTAATGTTCCACAAGCAATACATTTCTGCTTAATAATGTTGTCAACTGTACAAGATTCAAAGCAAGTCCATACATGGCTCTTATGTCTTCCTCTTAATGTATTTTTACTCAAAATAATCAATCTATATTTATTTGATTATTTTTAATAGAAAAGATCAAGTTTTTTGCCGGTTTTTTCCGGAAAATACCGGTTTTTACCACTGGCATCGACTTTATCCAAAAAATGTGGACTTTTACCAACCCCGTATGAAATATTTTATTAGAACAAATGCCAATCAAATCTTTGGTTAATATAATCAAAAAATAATGTTACATTTACAAAATAATGTTAATATTTAATAAGTATTACCAAATGGTGACAGTTTGGTAATACCGATTAAATGTTTGTAAAAGTAACATTATTTTTGGTTATATTAACCAAATATTTGATTGGCATGATTTCAATAGCCAGTACCAAACCCTAAGGGATCCACTGCTAAAAAAATGTACAATAATGTATAGTGATTGCTAATTATGGCAATACAACACTCTTTATTGCTAGCATTGTATTGTTAATATTGTTATCCTATATATTGCCACCTATCGCGCGCAATATTGTTAACAAGGGAACACAATCAAGTGAACCTTTCCGATTTAAATGAGCTTTTAGTATGTTGTTCTGCAGACAAAAATAAGAGACACGTATTTTTTTTATACGTGCGGAGTCGCATGTTAAGGGAGTGAAATCCCTTGAAAAAAATCGGTTTTTTTCGAAGCGAATATCTTCGAAACTATAAGAGATAGACAAAAATTTTTAGAATCAAAATTGAATGGTTGTAAGAGTACTTTATAACTATAATAAAAAAATTTTTTTAACTATTTATTGTATACCCCCACCCTCCACTCTTATTTTCAAAAATATTCAAATTTTTTATATGATAAAAATTAAAGAGAATTTTACGCTGAAAACAACGGTATGTATATAAATCACGTTTCGATAAACCATTTTTCAGATATGAACGAAAACGTCTTTTTTTACGCGCTCCATACATATTCGTACCGCGTTGGGAGCATAAGATACCGTCCAACGAATACAGTCCAGTACGCATCATTATCGTACTAGCTACTATAATAAGAGCTTTTTACAATAATAATGTTATAATAATAATAATAGTAATGATAATAATAATAACAGTAATATAGTAATAGTGACTTTGTTAAACTTCCAAAACCATTCATGTTTTTGATAATATATACAAAAATGTACCTCGAAAAATTAAAATCGAAGTATGAATGAAAAAATTATTATCTTCGTAAAATGTCGTTCATTTTTCATTTTGATCGTGCAGCAGCTAATTGCAGTGTTCAATGTTAACATGAACGCCGGTTCGCGTAAAGTAGCCATGGCAGTGTTGCCTGGCTTGGCTTACCGCCGAGACACTACCGTGCCAAATAATGTATTGCAAAATATTACGTCATATTAACTTATTTTTAGACGGAAAATAGATATGCTGACGGATAGTTTTGCATGTATACGTTATTAATATGTAGAAAATAGCTATAACGTAAGAAACATAAAATAAATCTTATTTTCAACTCTGTGTAGAAAATAGATTTACTCTTATGCGCAGTAGACCAGTCGTATCATTGATTGTGAATTTTACAGTAAATTGTTACTTTCAATTTTTTAAATGGAACCTGCAAGAGCGGTGCTTTATATAAATTTAAAATGGAGACATACAATTATGAAGTTTATGAATATAAATTAGAAGTAACGTGCAACTGCGGTACTTTTTATCAGTTCTTATATTGCATTTATCAATAATTTTTGTTTTTCGTACACTTTCCTTTCTATTGTTGTTAATTCATAAAAAAACATTCTAATAACCCGTGTAAACTTGCGTGTCCTATTTCAGTGTCAGAGACGTCCAGCTTCTAACAATGAAAAAAAAAACCATTTGTCGCTGAATGCCGATAATAATTTACGAGATCCTGAAGCTCAATTTCGAACTTGCAGTCGAGGGCGTTTACTAGAACTTCTTCGAAAATAAAAAAATCCTAATCAAGGAAATTCTGCTTAAATAGCACTGTTGTGCCACTATACGGCACGGTCCGGGGATTTACGTAGGACTCGAGGAGACGTCACATAAAATAGCACCTCGTTGTAGATTTTAATAAATATATAACACCTTTATTTTCACAACTCACAAGCATTCATTTATAATCACAATGCACTGTTCGGTATTCGCATCGCGATGTATGTATTATAAAGATATAATTTAAAGAAAAAGACATTTTTTTTAGACATGGTGTGTGTGGTGTGTTCTTTTCACGTTTTAATTGTAATAAATACAAAATTAAATTAAATATTGATTTTTGATATTTTATATCAATACAAATATTACATTATATATCAATTAATATTAATATTAATTAATATATATAATATAATATTTGTATTGATATAAAATATTAATAATCAATATTTAATTTTGTATTTATTACAATTAAAACGTGAAAAGAACACACCACACATACCATGTCTAAATAAATGTCTTTTTTTAGACATTGCTTTTTT
Organism: Trachymyrmex cornetzi; assembly: GCF_001594075.2. NCBI lineage: Eukaryota > Metazoa > Arthropoda > Insecta > Hymenoptera > Formicidae > Trachymyrmex > Trachymyrmex cornetzi. The sequence goes on along the minus strand of NW_017299858.1, from coordinate 152,190 downwards.
AAAATCATTTTTTTACAATGTTTACATATGAATCATTACAATATATTTATGGTTCATATTGATTACAAATATGATGATCATGAAAAAAACGCGTTATACAGAGAGACTTTTTGCACCATGCGCAAGTAATTACAGCTATTTCGCCACAAATATCGCATGTTGGTTTCGAATGTTTTTTAAAACAAAAATCGACCGGCGTGTCAAATTCAACTGGCCTATGTTCCAAATATCCACTTTTGTACCAAGCGTATTTAAACAAATTAGTAAATCTGCGATGAAAACTGATTGTGCGTCAATGACTGTAATTTTAAAATAGCGTTCTTAGAATGAAGCTTTACATCAAGATTTAAAAGCATGACTACATCTGAAAAATGCTTGATGAAATTCTTCTACGAACGGAATCCAAAAACATCTAACGGTTGTATTTTTTCTGTTGTTCCAGGTGGTATAGTTAATAGAACAATATCTTGTGCAGAATCTGGTCTATTTCTTTGAATTATTTCCGGACAATGACCAGTTCAGGAATCTAACAATAAAACTGAATTTGGTCCAACATTTGGAAAATATACATCCCTTACCCAAGTTTCAAAATGATTAGATGTTAGTTTTCCAGATTTTGACGCCATAATAAAAATATTATTTGCAGTAAACATCGTTTCTTGTACCTAGGACCTAATGTCCCTAGGTTCTTTTAACACTATAAGAAGTGGAGATAATAATCTACCATCGGCTGAAATAACAGGTTGTATTGTGTAACTGTGCGTAATCACAGATATAGACTGTGCTACACTCTCTACTCCAATGTACGACCAGCATGTAATTCTAATTGAAAACCACTTTGGTCCGAATTATACACATTTTCACTTCCATAGCGATCAATATAACATTTGACATTTTCAATAAACCTATTACTGTCTGCCTGTAAAGCTTCCTTTGACAGTAAAGCTTTTTTAGTTATAAATTTCGTAACTTTTCTAGATACAATTTGATGCGCGAGCTTAAATCTTCCAACCCATTCGTGTGATGTTTTAAAACCTAATAAGTTTTCTTGTTGCGCTTGCAAAGCTCATCGTGTAATATCAATATCATAGATCATTACTCCTTTACGAATCGCTTCGATAAATTTATCTAATGTGTATGCTGAAATTTGTTCTAACTTTTCAAATCTACTACCATCTACATTCATATGCTTTTCCCATCGTCGCAATTGATGTGTTGATATTACTTTTCGAAACTTTGATTTTAGAGATTCAATTGTTTTTGGCTTTAACTTACCACTTCTCCAATATTCAACTGCTCTTCTTTTATATTCTGCTGAAACATCGTCGATGTCACAAACCATTTCTTTTACATTGCATGCGTAATTTTCTTCTTCATCTACGAGTTCTATTTCTTGTGCTTCTGGTACATCGTATGAGTTTAAAAAATCCAGCGATTCTTCTTCTTCGATTTCATAATAGTCTTCGTACATATCTTTTAACATCTTTTCCATTTTTCTCTTCATCGTAATTTCTTCTGATGTTATAGGACTTTCTGGGAAGTCGAAGACAGTAAATACTGCAGACAGCAATATTATAACATTTCGTGGATTAAACTGCATCATTTTCTAAAAATTATAAATATTATTTACATATGTCTATTTCCAATATAATAATTATTAAAACAAAGATAGAAGAAAGTTTTTATTGTCTATTTCATAATAACTTTGATACCTTCTTATTGATTATTCTTCAAAGAAATTCATTGAACATAGGAAAAATAAATCTTGTACAATGTCCAAATGACGTCTGTTCCTACAAGTATTTTAAAACTGTAATCAAATTATAAATATACTGTTTCATTAAATCCTAACAATTAAATAAAAAAAGTGTATAAAACATATATGATTATTTCAATTAAAAAAAAATTTTTAAGTAAGAAAATACAAAAAGCAATAAAAACTTCAAAAGTTAACACTTACTGATAGAGGTTCGTATTACTCTCACAACTGATAGTACTTAGTAATCGAAATCACAAATACGAAACTGCAAATTTGTTACGACGATCTGGGCTTTTTAAACTTATGTTCGTGTCAACAATATGCGCAGACTATTCGTCAGCATATCTATTTTTCGTCTAAAAATAAGTTAATATGACGCAATATTTTGCAATACATTATTTGGCACGGTAGTGTCTCGGCGGTAAGCCAAGCCAAGCGACACTGCCGTGGCTACTTTACGCGAGCCGGCGTTCATGTTAACATTGAACACTGCAATTAGCTGCTGCACGATCAAAATGAAAAATGAACGATATTTTACGAAGATAATTTCTTTATTCATACTTTGATTTTAATTTTCCGACGTACATTTTTGTATATATTATCAAAAACACATGACTAGTTTCGGAAATTTAACATGGTCATTATTACTATATTACTGTTATTACTATTATCATTACTATCATTATTATTATTATTATTATAACATTATTATTGTAAAAAGCTCTTATTATAGTAGCTAGTGCGATAATGATGCGTACTGGACTGTATTCATTGAACGGTATCTTGTGCTCCCAATGCGGTACGAATACTCGTATGTATGGAGCGCGTAAAGAGATGTTTTCGTTCATATCTGAAAAATGGTTTATCGGAACGTGATTTAAATACACACCGTTGTTTTCAGCGTAGAATTCTCTTTAATTTTCGTCATATAAAAAATTTGAATATTTTTGAAAATAAGAGTGGAGGTTGGGGGTATACAATAAATAAATAGTTAGAAAAAATTTTTTTTATTATAGTTATAAAGTACTCTTACAACCATTCAATTTTGATTGTAAAAATTTTTGTCTATCTCTTATAGTTTCGAAGATATTCGCTTCGAAAGAAAAAAACCAATTTTTTTTCAAGGGAGGATTTTACCTCTTTAACATGCGACTCCGCACGTATAAAAAAATACGTGTCTCTTATTTTTTTCTATAGAACAACATACTGAAAGCTCATTTAAATTGGAGAGGTTCACTTGGTTGTGTTCCCTTGTAAGTATTGTTTATGTATTGCTATGTACTACTACGTATTGTTAGCGTATTGCTAGTACTGCTGCTAATAGCATTGCCTGTTTTATTACTGTACTGTCGCAATATATTTCTAAAAAGATTTACAATGGGACACCCTGTATGTTTAAAAGATGTGTCATAGAAAGTAGATCAAAGGGATTAAAGAATTGGAATCGGTAGCTAGTTAAACACTAGGTTACACTAGTAATAAATATTTGGGGATTTCATGCAATGCGAACGGACCTAGCTTACACTCGGTCTGTTCGCATTGCATGAAATCCCCAAATATTTTTGCACTTAAAATGAGAAATACATATTTTGCCTTAGAAAGAGAGAAAGCGAAGATGTCAAGTGCCAAAAGTGCAAGCAATTCGAACAGACTCAGTGATAGTGGTTGACCCCTCGATAGACTCCTTTTTCAGTGTACGATAAGGAATAATAAAAATATTCATCATACACGATCATGCATATCTATTCGAAAAACTCCCGTGTTTAATAAATCATTAATGGTCTCGGGATTTTATGAAGTTAGAATGATTTAATATTGTTTACTTTATAAATATTAACATGCAGAACAAATTATCTTAATGTAAATTGGGGATCTTGTGAAGTTAGAGGAAAAAACGTAAGAAATAAAAAAATAACGTACCTACTTATTTAATATAATAAATATCCGAAGTACATAAATTTAGATCAAACTTCGCAGCATATTGGAATGTCGCAAAGACAGATGCATCTTTTTAAAGTTGGCACTACTAGTACCAACCGTAACAGAAATATAAAGAGAGCTCTGATTACCTGCAGTGCTTAGAATACCCGATCCCTAAGTAGTTTTTTAAAACAATGTACTTATTAAATCAGGTTCACTTATGTGATTATTATTATAGCCATTATTATTTGTTTGTAACAATCCACTGTAAAATGGTTATGTGTAGAGTTTACGTCAGAGAATAACGATTTTCAATGTTGCTACCTTAAGGGGCTGCTAAACCGATCTTGATCAAGGTCGATAGTAGTAGACAGACTTTTAATTCCAAATTCAATAATAGTGGTGACATCTCTTTGATTCATTTCTTACATTATATTATATAATATATCGTTCTGTCTTACTCAAACGCTTACATCTGTCCTTATCTAACATATGCCAACACCATTTATCGCAAGACCGCGCAACTATTGCTACACGGAATTTCGGCTCTGTTGACATTCCCAGTCTTCGCAAAGCATCCGTATACACGTATTTTCCACTCGGTGTAAATACTTTTCTTCTAAAAAAAACCTTCAATTTTAGTTCTACAAACTCGGTATCGTTCGTTCTAGTAATGTGACTTCGCTTGCACGCTTATTTTTAAGATATGGACACTAAAATTCTTATATCAAGCAAATATATATCTGAGGTGACAGCTGTACGAGCCAAAAGTAAGTAATTTTTTTAAACTTTTTTTCGATTTTCTCATGAAATCCAGTGCAGCTGAGGTTCTGTGTGTGCGTACTTTAATTTATGTAATAACATTTTTGCAATTCGTAAATCCAATTCGGAGATTTTTCACCGAGTAGAAATGATGGTAAAACAGGCGGCTTTAGCATCCCCTTAAGAAGCCAAAATTGCATTCAAATTGCAAGAAATTTCTAAAGATTAAAGAGTTAATTACAAACAAAATTAAAGATAATTGTAATATTTGAGAGTAGAGCAAGTTCTAAGGAATTTATTATTAGAGTAAGTTCTTTCTGTGATTAATAATAATTTTAAAACTGATTTAGAAAGGTAGTGTTTACTTCCTTTATTATTTTTAATTTACTTTTGATTTGGGCCTTATTATGAATATAAATTCATATGCATGTAATAGGGCCCAATGTCAGAGTTTAATAAAATCTTTTTTTCGTTCACTTACGTATATTTTATACAAAACATATATTTTACTTTTGGGAGTGAATGAAATGAAGATTTGATTCTCATTTAGTTTATTTCAGTATCCCATAAATAGAATTTAAACAATAAAATTAATTAGGTGGGCCTTATTCGGCTCAGGTACCTTACTCTATATATATATATATATATATATATATATATATATATATATATAT
>NW_017299858.1:140615-146011 GCF_001594075.2 Trachymyrmex cornetzi | reverse complement strand
TTTTTCTCTATCCCTACTAGTTTTCGAGATATTTGACTGGATCACTTCAGATGGTCCACCCTGTATATATATTCAGGGTGAATCAGAGTCGCTGTACCAGCTTTTTACCTTATGAGAAAATTATCGACTGCATACCTAATTGGATTACGTACGAAGTCGATAATTTTCTCATGTTCAACTATCATTGATTTCGCAAGAAGGCACTGTTTTGCGTAAAGGCTAGCCTTGCGTAAATCCTAGATTCTAGGCTTTACGTAAAAAAGCTAGATGTTTCATTAGCCTTTTTGTAAAAAGTGTATTAACCAATCTAGGCCCTAGAACAATAATAGTAACTATTAAATAAAAACAAATTTGGTAATTCTTCAGAAGAGCCCCGTACCAAACTAGTTCTATACACTAGTCTATACACTTCACTGTCTACATGACAGATTAATGATCGTGTTACATGGTAACATTTCAGTCAACTTTAACGCTTAATATCTCGCTTCGCAGAGCAGTCCCGGACATTTTTCTACCAGATTCTTTCATTTTACGCAAAAACGCGTCGAATGAGCCTAATTTGAAATCGGTGGTGAGGAAGCTCTTCTGAAGAATTACCAAATTTGCTTTTATTTGATAGTTACTATTATTGTTCTAGGGCTTAGATTGGGTTTAATAATACGCTTTTTACGTATAAAAAAAGGCTAACGGAACATCTATCTAGCTTTTTTGCGTAAAGCCTAGAATTTAGGATTTACGCAAAAAGGCTAGACATTTCGTTAGCCTTTTTGCAGAACGTGTATTATTAACCAATAAGGCTGATGTGAGTTAGCCTTTTCACGAAAAGTCTAAAGTGCGTCAGCCTAATTGAGGAACGATCGTTGATTTCGTAAAAAGGCTAATTTAGCAAAAAAGCTGCGACATATTATGTAGTTGAACACCGGATGTTCAAAATAAAGTGTTACAAATATTTATCTCGGAAATACGGCATTATTGAGAAAAATTTAGACCAAAGTTGTAGGTTTCAAAAAGGTTACTGATCTTATTAGGTTGACCTTGGGTGGCGTTGTCAAGGTTAGATCAAGGTTACATTGATTTTTTTTTAATGGAACATCCTACTTTTTTTTCAGAATCTAATAACCGATGTCGAGAGCTTTCCAAAACGCTATAAGAAAATATTTTTTCATTAAATACTTTTTGAGTTATAATGCTTGAAAGTTATAGTATCACTGGCATTAGCATTACCCTAGGTGTCCGATCGACGGATAAAACCTCTTGAATGTTGTTCGGGATCATGGATATTATTTGTCAAGACCAAAGCCATTGGAGGTTGTACCTCTTATTTTTATTTTTACATAAAAATGAATTTTTAGTTCGAAAATGAAAATAAGAATAATAATTCCCAATAACCTTGATCTTGACAAATGTTATCCAGGACATGATCCTGAATAACATTCAAGAGGTTTTAGTCGTTGGTCGGACACCTTGGGTAATGCTAATCCCGGTGGTACTGTAACTTTTGGCTAACTCGGAAAGTACTCAATAAGAAACTGTATTATAGTGTTTTGGAAAGCTCTCTACGGCTATTAGATTCTGGAAAAAGGCGGCTATTCCATTTAAAAAAATCAATGTGACCTTCATCTCACCTTGACCTGATCATTTAAAAAAATCGACGTGATCTTGATCTGACCTTGATGACGTTACCCAAAGTCAAACTGATAAGATCAGTAAATAGATCTTTTTGAATCCTACAACTTTTATCTGAACAACTTTTCTCAATAATGCTGTGTTTTCGAGATAAAAATTTCTAACGTTTTATTTTGAACCTGGTATACATATATAGGGTGATTCAGAATAACCTAGGTGTATCTGAAGAGACGTATTTCTGATCGAATTCTAAGACGATTTTTCCTTTACGAAAATTTTGTTTGAAGCTTAGTTTTCAAATTACAAGAAGAAATAATCAGCGTATCACGGGTTTGTAGGAGACAGGCAGGAGCGGCATTCACGGTTAGACGCGGGCGCTTTACGCACAGCCGTATACTGACCGGACGCATTCACACGTTTATAAAAACATGTTTTTTCCTACATTTCCTCTCTGCCATACTATCTCTTTGTCTCTCACATACTTTAAATATGTTAATTTCGTTAAATTATAAATTAAAATGATGAAATTAAAATGAATATTGAACCCTTTGGGTATCGGATTCTTTTTAATTACATTGATTAGATTGTTAAAAGAGCGACATTAGACAATAATTACGTGTGATAAACATTATAAAATTATTATTGACATAAAAATCATACAATTATTTCAGTGTGTCAAATTCTAAGAGCGTTTCTTACGATACTGGAATACTTGAGACTCAAGTCCGGATCTACAATAGATGTTTTAAGCCTTAAGCCGTAAGGAATTGACCAATTACAGTTGAATGCAAGGAGAATAATTGATTGTGATTCGTCAATTTCTTACGACTTAAGACTTAAAAATTTGTTGTAGATCCGGACTAATTGTATGTTAATAGGCGTTATAATACTTGTGGCACGCAATTATTGTCTAATTTCTCACTTTTAGAAAAATTTCTTTAACAATTTTATTTGCGCCATCGCGCTCGTAGCATTTATTATATACTCATGAGAAGTTTTATGAGAAACACGATCGTACAAAATGTGTTTACGTGCGGTAAGCAGCTGACTGACTTTCTTGATTATGGGTGCAGTGAGTGCAGTTCACGCATCACTGCACCCATAATCAAGAGACGTTGCATGTGAACTGCACCTAATCAATATTCATTTTAATTTTATTATTCTAATTTATAATTTAACGAAATTAGCATATCTAAAGTATGTGAAAGACAAATAGATAGTGTGGTAGAGAGGAAAGATAAGAAAGAATGTGTTTTTATAAACGTGTAAATGCGTCCAGTCAGTGTGCGCCCCATACGTAAAGCGCCCGCGTCTAACCGTGAATGTCGTTTCTGCGTATAGTCTTCTATACGCGATTCATGATACGATATTTCTTCTTGTAATTTGAAAATTTTAGCTTCGAACAAAATTTTTGTAAAAGAAAAATCGTCTTAGAATTTGATCAGGAATACGTCTCTTAAGGGACACCTGGGTTGTTCTGAATTATGTATGTATACATATATTATGTGTATTATGTATATATATACAGAATACAATTATGTATAATACATTTGTAAACTTGGTATTCGAATCTTAATAAACTAAATTTTCAATAAAATGCGTATAGGTAGTAACATAGTATTTCGTTCGCATTTGTTTGTAGTTCAACTTATAATAAAATAGAGATTTTTTAAATAATGATTGTCACCCAACTTTAAGGTAAAGGAAAATTATTAACATAGCTTGATACAAAATTGTTTATTGAGTTCTTTCTTTCATTTGTAGTTGAATATCTTAAAAGTTACAAAATAATTTAAACTATATATAGATGGATATAATTAGACTCAGTTGAATAAATCTATGGATATGAAGATGCCTTTCCGAGTCAAACACTGATAGTTCGTGTGTAAATAAATTTATTCGACAAATTTCGTTACCATACGTTTCGATTCTCGCTTCGAATCCTTATCATATATAAAATTCAACAACATATTGTTCTTTCCGGAACGCTAATTGCAAACATACATACTTGAATTATTACACGTTAAAAAAGATATTTACCACAATGAAACTCAATAATCCAACAATCTCATACATATTACAAGTGACAGTAATTATAATTTAATCACTTACATGATAATGTTGAAATTGGAAAATACGAAGTTATCGTGTGAAATGACGGAACACATCTAAACACAAATGATATTTCTATCCGTTCTCTACTAAAACAAAGTAAAGAAAAATTGAAGAGAGAGAAGCTCGATAAATAAACATTCATAATTCTTATGTAACAAATCTGTGTCCGTTTGCATATTTTTCTGTTTATGTATATGAATCATTTCCGAGATAAGTTTTTCGTCTGGCATATTTTCTTTATCAAGTATTTTAATATTATTCCAATCAAACTCATGAGAGTAGAGTTCTAATAAGTGTTCAGTAATTACGTTGTTGAGTGTTCCAATTGATGTGATTTTTATGCTCACCTATTCGTGTTTTCAATGGTCTGCTCGTTTGTTCAATGTATGTCGCGTCACAATCCTTACAAAATATTTTATATACTACATTTGTGTGCAACGTCGTTTGTAGTTTGTCCTTTTGTACCTTAATAATACTATTTAACTTATGAATACCCTGAAATGCTACTCTGGTTGTATTATACTTTTTTAAATATTTCTTTATTTTATAAGATATATTAGTCACAAACGGTATTGTAAAATAATGTTTATTATCCGTGTTGTTATCATTGCTTTTATTAGTTAATTCTTTGTTCAATAAACTGAATTTTTTATACAATTTTTTTCTTATAGTGTTAAAAATCAAATCCATTGGGTAACTATTTTGTAATAATGTTATGATCATCTCAAAATTTTTTTGATAAAATGTAGGATGAGATAGACGTAAAACTTTGTCAGTTAGACTGATAAATGCTTTTATTTTATGTACCAAACGATGTTGTGAAAAGTAATTCAAATATCATCCTGATGATGTTGGTTTTTGTTATCAATCAAATATAATGCTATCGTCACATTTTATCAATGTTACATCCAAAAAATTTAGTTTATCAACGCCCTCCTTCAATGTAAATTTGAGTCTAGGATGATAATTGTTAAACGTATTACAGAGTTCATCAATATGTGATTTATTAATTATTGACGCAACATCGTCAACGTAACGTGCATACAAAGTAGGATGTGAAGTCAACTTGTTTAAACAATTATGTTCTAAGTCCTGTAAAACTATGTCAGCTATAATTGATGATAAGGGAGAACCTTCGGTATACCAAAAGTTTGTTTATATTATCTACCATTAAAAGTAAAAAATGTAGAATGAAGCACTAATTGTATGGCATTCATCAACTCTGTCGTTAAACACGTATTCTTCTGAATTTTATGCCATCTATTATCTATTCCCTCCAATACTAAATCAATTAGAACGTTCGTGAAAAGAGACACTACATCTAAAGAATACAATGACTCATCTTCATTAATTTTCAATGTCTTTAAGTTATTAGTGAGATGGAAAGTGTCAACCATCTGGGCTGTTAGCTTGACCTCTGTGAAGCTGGCCCCACTTTTTTCAAATATTGAAAAAAATAAGTAGAGTTCTGGTTGCCCCCCCAAGAGTTCTAGAGTTCCCGATCAATTTTAGAAATAGTTCCGTCGATTAAAGGGGTGAAAACACCATTTGAAACATCGGGGGGGCCAACTTCACGATTTCAAAACTTTGAAGGGCTATAACTTCTTTACCATTCATTTTAGAACTTTCATCCATATAGAACAATCGATAGAACT
>NW_017299858.1:135592-140055 GCF_001594075.2 Trachymyrmex cornetzi | reverse complement strand
TTCTATATGGATGAAAGTTCTAAAATGAATGGTAAAGAAGTTATAGCCCTTCAAAGTTTCGAAATCGTGAAGTTGGCCCCCCCGATGTTTCAAATGGTGTTTTCACCCTTTTAATCGACGGAACTATTTCTAAAATTGACAGGGAACTCTAGAACTCTTGGGGGGGCAACCAGAACTCTACTTATTTTTTCAATTTTTGAAAAAAGTGGGGCCAGCTTCACAGAGGTGTTAGCTTGTGGTAAACTTTTTTTCAAAATATGCAAAAGAGTCGCTAAACCATGCAACGAACTACCTATAGAAGAGATAATAATGCGTAATGGACTATCTTTCTTATGAACTTTCGGTACTCTATACGTTCGCGGTATTGGATTAGACCCATTGAGATGTTTATATTTACTATCATTAATCATTTCGGCTCGTTTCCATTTCTTCAATAATTCTTTCAGCTTGAGAATACCCTGTTCACCAGATTGCTTGTAATTTCTACATATGTTTTCGGATCTTTAAGCATATTTTCCATTTTCGTTATGTAATCACATCTATCTAAGGCTACAATAATATTGCCCTTGTCTGCATGTATGTAAATAATATCTGAATTCAGTCTAACGAATTCTTTTGTTTTGCGATACATATTACAAATCTTTCTTTCTAAACCTGTTTTATTAAGATTTATGTTCTTGATTATAGTTATAATTTATTTCTTAATTCATTAATATCTAAATAATTAATTCTTCGCGAATGTTATGTTCAATATTCTTACTGAAATTGATCATTGTTGATTGTACATTATTAATCAGTAAAGAAGTTATCCCCAAGCTGCAAAAGTGCTTGCACATAATTCGGTATAGAAGTCTTACTGAGATTAACAAACAATTTATTATTCACTTCCGTTATATTATATTTAATATTCTGAAAATCAGATGGATTAATATTAATGTTAATTACGTTATTATGAACTTTGTCAGTTAGACTGATAAATACTCCTATTTTATGTACCAAAGGATGTTGTGAAAAGTAATTCAAATATCGTCCTGATGATGTTGGTTTTTGATACCAATCAAATATAATGCTATCATCACATTTTATCAATGTTACATCCAAAAAATTTTGTGTTGGTTTATAAAAAGTATATTTATCTATAATCATAATATCATTCATTTCTGTCACATTATTTCAATCAGACCTAAACAAACTATATGTAATTAATTATTGTTATAATTGTAAACTATTACAATTATAACAATAATTAATTACACCTATATTTTTAACATTGTCTGTGTGTTGTTGTGTCACTAACGAATCAAATTTTTTGTCAAGTTTAATATGTTCACTACAATGAAATTTATTCAAAACATTATTTTGTGTGTAAAAAATCTATTATACATTTCATAAGGTAGATAATGTTTTTGTTGAGTTTGACAATGCTATTTTTTAAACTTTTCCGATATTCATATGCATCCTTAATTAAGTTTTATCAGTTTAACTGACAAAGTTTTACATCTGCCTCCTACATTTCATCAAAAAAATTTTGAGACAGTCATAACAATATTATTACAAAATAGTTATCCAATGGATTTGATTTTTGACACTATAAGAAAAAGGTTGCACAAAAAAATTCAGTTTATTGAACAAAGAATTAACTAATAAAAGCCATGATAATAACACGGATAATAAACAATATTATTTTACAATACCATTTAAGCATTTATTTGACGTCATTTAGAATGTTTCTGCCAAAATTCGTGAAAATTGGGTGTTTGACGTTTTTAGAAGTTCACCTAAGTATATTATGTAGTATTAAGTAATATTATTAAAGCGATATTATAAAGTTTTTGGCGGAAATTTCAACTTTGTTTAGGAAAAAAATAAGTTTTACAATCTTTATTAATTTATCCTCTTCATTCTTTATAATAATAATAATAATAATAATTATTATTATTATTAACTTTATTGAATACACTGTTAACAAAATACATTAAATAGAATACAGTATTATTTGGTATCACGTATCAGTTACTCTACAATAGGCTGGGCGACAGCTGAGCAGCTGATTTGAAGCCGTATCTGTATATGTTAAAATAAGTGAAGTATAAACGTTAAATTCAAAAACTAATATTACAATTACATAAATACGCAAAATTACTGTAAGAACATTGAAGTACAAAGAAAACGTTATAACAATTAGTAAAAACAATTAATATTACAATTACATAAGTACGCAAATTATAGTAAGAAACGCTGAAGTAGAAAGAAATCTTATGTATTCATAGAGTACAACAAGAATAATTATATAGAACAGTTGATCTACATCTGACATCAAAATTTTGGCGCAATGTATCGAGTAATTTCAGAACGAAATACAGGAAGCCGCGATAGAGAGCGTAAAATAGATGGTATATTATTATAAAATTTCACTGCAGTGTAGGATAAAGCGCTCTGAAATTTAGATAAGTAGGACATGAAAGTTGGTATTGCTGACGAGTATCAGACAATGCACCTGAATGAGAGTCAATGTTAAAACGGATTAGCTCACGAAGATATTTAGGAGTATTGATGCGAAGAACATGATACATCAAGCAACATAAATGAACTGTGAAATGTTGGAAAATATTTAGCCAATCAGAGCGCTGAAAGCAAGGGGTAATATGATCGTACTTTCTAATATCATAGGAAAAATGAAGACAGGAATTTTGGATTAATTATATTCTATGAAGAAGATATTGTTTGAAACAAGGAATATATATACAATGTCGGCATAATCAAACAGAGATATTACTAAAGATTGTGTAACTTGGAGCTTCTGAGAGACCGACATAATGTGGCGAAAAGGATATAGTAGTTTAAGAAGAGAATATGTAAGCCTGCATTTAGCAACAACATGGTGTTCAAATGACCATGATGAGTCAATGTGCAAGCCTAGAATTTTGATAGTCGTGCTGGAGATCAGTGGAACATTTTGAATAGAGATATCGAAAGCAGAAACGTAAGAAAGTAAGGTAGGAGAACCAGTACTTACAAGTGAAGATTTGGCGGGATTTAAATGCAGTCCATTCAACGTTGACCATTCAACGATTTGTCGAAGGTCGTCATTTAGTGAGCGTGTAACAGAGAGAGCTTCAGAGGATTTGAAAGATATGAAGAGCAGTACATCATCAGCATACATGTAAGGTCTAGAGGAGGTAACTGTGGAAGGTAAATCAACAACGAACAGATTAAATAGTAAAAAACCAAGAATGGAACCTTGAGGTACACCAGAGGAGACCTTCGATATTAGGGAGAAACTAGAAGGATTATAAACGAGAATTTTTTTTTTCCTTAATCGATAGAATTATATATCTATCAATAATAATAATAATAAGCAAGCCCATCAAAGCCAAACATCAGTTAATCGGATGTACAATTTATTTTCGTGTAATTAAACAAGTCATATCAAAAATTAATTAAATTTTACGTTTCGACCCCTATTTTTGGGTCCTTATCAATATAATATAACCTAAATCCGTTTACATACTATACGCAAATTCCAAGAAGCGATACAGCTCATTCTTCTTTATCCAATTACTAAGTTAGCTGTGTAACGAAATACTAACATCAATATAGCAACGCACACCGGCATAAAAATTAATATAAATCAAAAATTACATATACTGAACATACAATCAAAACTGGTACACTAATACTAAAAATTGAAGTTATAAAAATTAAAAATTACGTATGCAGTCATATTCGTTACATCAAATTGGAAAGAAAACTTATACAATATATGAATTGCGATTAAAGACATAAACAATGCGTTAATTAATACCTGAAATACTGGAAGTTAATACAATAGAAAAGTTACCTGAATTAAGTAAAACGCACTGTTACTACATAAAAATCTTAATTTGTAAAATAATATGAATTTTAAATAAATAACATTACATCAATATAGAATAAATACAATGATATAAACTTACATAAAAAGAGAACGGAATCCAATACATTATGTCAAAAGGGTAGAACACATTGCTCATCGAAATGTCAAATATCCTGTGTAATCATTCACGCAAAAGTCAAAAACCGATTAGAAAAATACTGCAAACTTGCACCAGGATTTAATTTTGTTAACTTACATAAAGTCTTATATTCAAAACCAACATCGAGATCTTGTGGTGTTGACAGTCAGATACGAAATGAGAGTCAAATAATAAGTCACGTAGTCTTTAAAACAACAATAAAAATATAAAGGTATAAATATAAAACAAGACAAAGGAGAGAAACTTCGTCACGTTTCCGCGAACAATTCTAAATAAAGTGGATCTAATGTATACGTATCATTTTGCAAATTTAAACTCTGTTTCTGTTGTTTAATATGGATCATTTCCGAAATCAGTCTTTTATTGAGTGCCCTTTCATTATCCAATATTTTAATATTTTCCCAATCAAATTCATGATGATGACTAATTCTATGTTCAGTTATAACG
>NW_017299858.1:117062-135228 GCF_001594075.2 Trachymyrmex cornetzi | reverse complement strand
ATATGACTTGTTTAATTACACGAAAATAAATTGTACATCCGAT
The DNA here is from genome assembly GCF_001594075.2 of Trachymyrmex cornetzi. NCBI lineage: Eukaryota > Metazoa > Arthropoda > Insecta > Hymenoptera > Formicidae > Trachymyrmex > Trachymyrmex cornetzi. The sequence goes on along the minus strand of NW_017299858.1, from coordinate 135,185 downwards.
TAACTGATGTTTGGCTTTGATGGGCTTGCTTATTATTATTATTATTGATAGATTTTTTCAAGCTTTTTTTTAGATATTTGTTAATTATATATCTCTCACATCCTAATTATCATACATTAAATATTTCTAATATGATTAACACTTTATTAAATAATGGGTATCCTTTGGATTTTCTTTTTAACATAATTAATAATAGAATTAAGTCACTTAGTCATAATAATAAATTGAAGCAAACGAATCATAAAGACTTGATTGATAATAATATTAAAATTTATTGTACTTTACCTTATGTTATAAAAACTTAACAGAAAAATTTCAAAATGTGTACAGAAATTATAATTTGAATATAGCATATAAACCCATTAATAGTTTAAATAAATTTATTAAAACAGGGAAGGATAAGTTGGATAAGATGGATAATAACAATGTTGTATATAAAATTAATTGTTGTAATTGCGATTGCTCTTATGTCGGACAAACAAAAAGAAAATAAAAAACTAGAATTAAAGAACATAAAGCCGACATTAGAAAATCTAATAATCATTCTGTTATTTCTCTGCATCAACTTCAGTATGGTCATCAGATAGATTGGGAAAATATTAATATTTTAGATTCAGAACATTCATTTTATAAAAGATCTATCTCGGAAATGATTCATATCAAAAAGCAGGGAAATGGTATTAACAATCAGAATGATACAGATAAATTACCTAACATCTATCTACCTATTATTCAATCTTTTTCTTAACTTTATTTCTTTTCTTTTTTTATTCATATTTTTAATTTTATAATAATAAATTTTGGTTACTCATTTATGTATATCCTCTTCCTACTTTTGCCCCAATATAATGTTTTTCCTTCTCACATCACATTTTTTCCCCTTCTCTTTAAATTTGGATGTCTTCTGGCTGAGTTGTGTATATATATCTCTGAGTTCAACTTGAGGGAACATTTTACGACAATTTATATAAGAATAACGAGATAAGGATATATCTTCCACGATCGAATCTACCGTTACGAGTTTTCAAGATATAGGTGAGATTACAGTTTTTACACTTTCTAATTTTATTTGTATAACGTTGTGACAATATCTAATTAGGCATATACATTTTAGTTTGGCAATTATATCTTGACGTTAACGATCCTTGTAAATAATATTTTACATTGGAGGATTTTTTATCAATCGATAATTTCATCACACGACTAAATACTCAACAATATTAATTCAGTTTTTTATACTTTGACAACTTAAAAACTTTATTATATCTACTAATTGTAACTGTTATTTCGTAATTATTTATATCTTTATAATTTTATATATTGTATTTTTTTATACTGAAGATGGCTACATTCAGGGCCGAAACGTTTATACTTTGATTTATTGTAACTGACATAATTATTGTAATTCCTTTAATTCTATATACGAATACATTAATGATATTTCACTAACAAGATCTAGTGTGTGGCATATGCTCAACGTTTTTATTGTTTATTTATTAGCCACGTATTGAGGACAATTTTATAAACGAGAACTTGCTGAGAATGATTAGAGAGGAAGGAATGTAAAAGTGATAAAGAGGAGTCACTTAAGCCATAATGATGCAACTTGGCAGTCAATAGCTCATGATTAAATGTGTCGAAAGCTTTAGAAAAATCTAAAGCTACAAGACAAAGAGCTATTATCGAAAGATCGAGGAACAGTCTGACAGATGAAGGAGAGAGGTAGTGGTACTATGATTTTTACGGAAGCCGGATTGACATTCAGGAATTATAACTGTTGTGAGTATTGCGAAAGGAAATGGTACCGGAAAACCAGGTCCACTGGTGACGTCGGAATTATAACGAACATACACGAAGAGTCAGAAGGTGTTGAAAAAGGAGAGACTTAGAGCGATGTACAATGAGATGTGCTGCTGAGCTTTATTTGAGAACAACTGAACGTCGTCGTTAAGCGATAGACATACACAGGTACCGAGAGATAACCTTCGCTTCGCGAGAAAAGAAAGAAAGGTTGCGAATGTATATACATATGTGACGCGAAGTAAACAGCTGATAGATAGAAACACTGTCACGAATTTTGACCGCGTCGGTATCAATAATAAGTGTGTTTTGAACGGAATAGCTGTCGACCGATATAAACATTGAAATTAACTCGATAACGAGCACAAGTATTTAACATGACGATTTATATAATTTTGAAAAATGCTATGACGATCTGAACAGAATTAGCGTACTGAAAATTTTTACTGAGTTTAGTCCAAACATTCTGCCCGCCTTGGCAACTATATTAGTTGGCAAAATAACTGAAATGAAGTCAAATTAACGAAAACTTAAATCTTGAATATAGTCACTGTTCGTTTGACTCGTCTGTCATTTTCGGTAACAAATACAATTTCAAAATCGGTCTCTTAAAAGTTGAGATAGCCGTAGCGACGCGGATAAATCCGTCAGAGCTAGAGTGTACGTCGATGATGCGTGCGAGAGGCCACTTGGTGGGAGGTCGTTCGTCCTCGACGAAATCAGAGCTCCGATCTGGAACAGATTTTGTGTCTGATGCTACTTTCAGGAGACTTGAAACTGCGATAGATATTTGGTAGCCCATCGTTGCCAAAATGACTCTGTCATCTGGCGTAAGAGTTGCCATCGTGTTAGTCGGTTTTCTGGAAGATTTTTCAGAAACGGTTCAGGCACGGCAGTGAGAACTAAGCCCACGAGGAAATGTCCTGGCGTACGTGCGGAGACGTCTAATGGATCATCCGAGAGAGCCATTAGGGGGCGAGAATTGAGGATCGCTTCGATTTAAGCTAAGAGCGTTGTCATCTCTTCGTAGGTGAGCAAGGAACTTACCGATGACTCGACGGAGATGAAACTTGACAGATTTCACTCCTACTTCCCACTTGCCGCCGAAGTGTGGGGCGGAAGGTGGATTGAACTTCCATATGACATCGTCGGTAGCGAGATGAGCGGCGATACGAGACCGCTTTCAAGACGAGGCCTTAAAGAGTCGTTGTAACTCGGCATCTGCTCCAACGAGATTGGTGCCACAATCGCTCGTAATGGTGGAACAGAGGCCTTTGCGACTCGTGAAATGTTTGTATGCGGCAATGAAGCCCTCAGTAGAGTAATCTGTTGCTACTTCGAGATGTATTGCTGAGGTGCTGAAACATATGAAGATAATGAAGTATCCTTTGTATGTCTTGGCTCTGCGTCTACGGAAAGTCTTGAGCGTTAACGGTCCGGCATAGTCGACTCCCGTATAATAAAACGGTCGATATGGAGTTACACGCGATGCCGGTAGTTGTCCCATGAGTTGTTGACCGGTGGCTGCTCGTTGACGTGTACAGACTAGATATCGGCGGATGAATTAGCGTATCGGAAGGCGCCCGCCGAGAATCCAGAATTGTCGTATCGAGAGCGTGAGTTGCGGTCCGCTATGTAATGTCTTTCGATGATAATGATCGATGATGAGTTCCGTCAATCGAGAGCTTCGTGGTAAGATTAGCGGATGTTTCTCTGTTCGATCCAATTGAGAATGTTGTAGGCGATTTCGGAGATAAAGCAATTCATCGGTGTTGATAAACGGAATTAGACGCAATAATGGACTTGATTTCGGCAGCGGTTTATTTGCTTTGATGAGTTGAATTTCTGGAGAGAAACACGCTTGTTGTGTCAATTTGATCCAGAAAGCGAGCGCAAAGTCCAATTTGATCGGAGTGAGAGGATCTTGAGCGGCGTGTATTTCGATAGATTTGCGAAACCGTTCGACGGCGCATCGAATCCTTGCGGTGATGCGGAGTAATTTAGTGAGAGAGGAGTATCTTTTTATGAGATCCCATACCTCCGGTTCGGGGCTTAATATAGCAACAGCATAGCTTCGTGTACGTTCCTCTCCATGTGCGGTCGAACTTAGCGTGAAGGTGGAGGCAGGCCACTCAGTTGAGGGTTGTTGGACACTGAGATCCCGACCATCAGAGCCGCTTCTGCTTTAGCCGTTGCGGAGAGATTCCTCGCGATGCCAAATCGGCGGGATTTTCTTTCCCTGCGATGTGATGCCAGCGAGAGTTTGACGGTTCCTGTATGAATGATACCCAATGTACGAATTCCTTCCATCTCGATGGATGGCTCTTGATCCAGGCCAGCGCGACAGTCGAATCGATCCATAGATGAGATGTTGAGCGAGTCAAGTCGAGCATGTCGCGAACCTTGCGAATCGACTTCACGAGAAGCATGGCAGCGGATAATTCGAGTCGAGGTATCGTTACGCGTTTGAGAGGAGTCATTTTTGTCTTTGCACTGACGAGAGTCACGCGAGTATCAATAGGCGAAACAACACGAATATAAACAACCGCCGCGAGGGCGTGTTGAGAGGCGTCCGAAAATCCGTGAAGTTTAACTTTGGAGGGTATCTAAACTCATATCAAACCAGCGCGGAATGGAGATAACTGACAAATTTTTAAATTGCTCGAGAAAGTCGATCCAGTGAGATTTGAGGTCGTCCGGAAGTTCGCAATCCCAATCAAGACGAATAGCCCACAGTTCTTGCATGAAGATTTTCGCGCTAATAACGATCGGCGCGATCCATCCGAGCGGATCAAAGATGCACGCGATAAACGAGAGTACTGAAACGTTTCGTAATTGCGACTGCCCGTGGAGGCGACGGCGCAGAGAACATAAAACTGTCACTTAGTCGATTCCACTGAACGCCGAGCGCGTAATGCGTAGCCGTGTCACCGACCGGTAGGATTGCGGACACTTCTTGATCGTGAACTGAGATATTTGCGAGCAGATCCGGAGAATTTGACACCCATTTTTTAAAATTAAAGCCGCCCGCCGTGAGCATGTCTTGAAGTTGCTGTATTTTTTCTGTCGCGATGGTTATTGTATCTGTCCTTAACAGAATGTCGTCGACATGTGTCGACAGGGAAGGATTTCTGCAGTAACGGCGCGCGTGATTTCGGATTCGAGAGCGAGTTGCTGTAAGCTACGAAGAGCGAGATATGGCGCGCACTCGAGACCGTATGTTACTATACACAACCAATATTCGCGTGAATTTTCGCTGGGCGAGTGTCTCCAGAGAATTTTATGCAACGGCCAATCGTCTTGATGTACAGGGTTGCAGATACGTACTAGGCAGTACGACGGGTTGCGTGGGCAAACTTTGCAGGGGCAGGCCGGGCAGGCACGGTTCGGTAGGTAATGACGGTGCAGCGTAGATAATGACGGCGCATCTATATCGACAAATTCAGTAGCGTGTCAGACGTTCTGATGGACTTTGTCATCATGAAAAAGAGCCAAAACGACAATTCAAGACGAAAAATTTTATAAATGTTACGTGATAGAACATTTTTCATATATATAAATATATATAAACGCATATAATTAAATACGAAATGTTTCCCATATATCCTTTCTTTAGAAAATTAGTGTCGGCGACAAGCAAAAATAGTAATAATAATTATAATGAAAAAAGATAATAAAAGGAATAATTTTCGCATTGTTTCTTTTACGAAAAATTAAAATTGAAAAACTGAGAAAGAATTGCTCAAATGATTTATACAAAGTTATATCTAAGCAATATTATTTAATTTTTCAAACTTGACTTTTTATAAAACAAATAATGCAAAAATTATACTCGTAATTATTTCTTTTATGTTTTCCTATTATTACTATTTTCTTCTACCTAACAGTAATTTTACAAAAGAAAGAAGAATATGTGATAATATATATGAACATATTTCGTATATAATTATATATGTTTATACATGACAAATTATTTATTGATTAACGGATATGATACAATTTTCTTTCTTCATTTTTTTACTTTTCGTTTTGGCGTTGTTTATATCAAATTTTCGGAAAAAAGAGAAAGCATATTGATTCTGTAAGAATAATAGGTATGTTGAGAGCGAAGTGAGTAATGTTTATGAATTGAATATGTAATTTATGAGTGAGAAAAGATAAAAGGGACAGTTAAATGATGATGATTAATCAAAGAGGTTTGGGATTGAGAGAGATGTTCTTGTAGTAGAAATAAATATCTGCGTTATCTGAGGAAAAAACTCCTTTCTCTTGGCTAAAACTGCAATTCTGTTCTGTATTCCAGAATGGTCAGTTTCAGGAAAAATCGAGCAAAATCTGAAGCGCAGCATAGAATAATCGTAATTTAACCGATGACAGCCGACGAATGCTACAAACGACGTTTTTAACATAAGTACAATGCAACCGGTAAAAAGAATCGTTAGCAAAATTAATTCAGTACTCAGGCCCTGATCTTTAAAGTTTGTAGAGTTTTAAAAGTGTTGGTCACTAACGATGATTGATATAGGTAGACAGAAGATGATATCGTTTATTCCGAATATGCGAGATAAAAATATAATATAAAGAGTATAAGGAAATATTCCAGTTGAAAACCTTTTTCATATATATGTGAAAACTATTTATTGATATTAATACTTTATAATGTTTTAATAATAGTTTACAAGAGGTGTTCAAAATATCCACCCGACTCTTCTAAACGTATTGCAACTCTCCGCATGAAGTTTTGACGTACTTTATGTAATATTGCAGTTGTAATGTTGCGACTTGCTTCTTGTATTCTTTGTATTAAATCTTCTCGATTGCGTGGCAGTGTCTGATTCACTTGATCTCGTATGTAGTCCCACGCAAAAAAATCCATAGGTGTGAGATCAGGTGATCACGGTGGCCACTCGTGAAGATAACTGTGAATGCCTATCCATCTATTCAAAAATCTCCGGTTTAAAATAACTCGGGCAAGAATATATGTATGAGCTGGATGGCCGTCTTGCTGGTATGTGATATTAGGTAAGATGTTTAATGGCACATCCTCTAACAAAGGTGGAAGTATTTCTTCCAGAAACTCTGAATATATTTGTGCCGTAACATTTACATCGTCTGGAAAAAAGTACGGTCCAATTATTGTATTGTCCACAATGCCCATCCAAACGTTGACATGTTATTGCTCCTGGATATGTGTTTCTTTCCGGCAATGGGGATTTTCTTCCGCATAATGGTGCTCATTATGGCGATTGATACTACCGTCACTTCGGAAAGTGCATTCGCCTGTCCATAAGATTCTTCTCAAAAATCCATCATTCCCAACATTGTCTATATCAACCTGTATGATGAGAGTATATAACAATACAGTTGTATTTTTTCATACTTCTCATTTTCTTTAATTATACAAAATTATCATTGTTTTTCTATTACTTATTTTATACAATAAATATAATAATCATTATACATATATACAACATATATACATATATAAAATGAATAATGGCAAATAAGCCGGGCAAATGAGAGTAACAGCGTGGTTACCGGTACGCAAGTAAAAAAGCAATTTTTTTACTTCGAATCCTTTATTCCATGAAATTGTACGTTTCGACTCACTTTGGAGTCCTCTTCAGCAATTATATATGTCTCTTCTGTATGTGTAGGAGATGAATCGACAGCAAATTGACAGATTTGATGGCAAAATCTGTTAAAAAACCATTAAATAAATAATCAATTAAAAATACTAACAACTCTTACAACTCACCTCAACACACAAAGCAATCGTCTTGAAACTTCAGATCAATTACATAGTTAATAAATCACATCAAAAATATATTAATTCTATAACAATTTAGCAGATAAACTACCAATAAATATATCAAACATATGTTGAATAAAATCGACATGTTAGTTGGAGTCTGTCAGGCACACAACTGAAGAGCTTTGTTTTTTAAAAAAGTATCTTGTCGGTCATTATACACGTACCGGAAAGACAATTGTCAATAACAATAATACCATTACATACAGAATTATAAGTTATTACACATCGTTTAGTATCGGTAAATAAATTTGATGTAAGCCCTCTGTGTCGGATCTCAAATTTAAGCCATTCTTCTGCATATGGATATGAAGGAATTCAGAGATTAATCTTCTGTTTAAATGAGGCTCTGTATCCAGAATTTCAACATCCTCCCAGTCAAAATTGTGATCAAAATTAAGTCTGTGTTCAGTGATCACCGACTGATTAGTAGTGTTCCATCTAATATGACTTCTGTGTTCATTTATTCTCGTCTTCAATTTCCTTCTCGTTTGACCCACATATGTCGCATCGCAATCATTATACTTAATTTTATAAACTACATTCTTCTTTTCACTTCTCGGAAGAATATCTTTTTGTACTTTAATATACCTACTCAGCTTATTCAGGCTCTTAAATGCTAATTTAGTATTAAAGTTACTCGTGATTCTTTTAAATTCATCCGTAATTGTTGGAATGTATGGTAACAACAACCACAGAATCCGTTCATATATAAAATGGTTATTATTTTTATTAGTTAACGTTTCAATGTATATAGGCTTTATAAGGTACGGTGATTCGCACGATGTAAAAACAAGCTGACAATTGAAAGTTTATTAAGATCCCGTAGTATTGTAGCTTTTGAAAGCAAAATGGCTAATAAATTATTAAAATATAGAACTTATTCGGTCTAATATCCAATCACAAAATCTTTCTCGGCGAGATAAATCTTGTGGGAACAATTTTTGCGTTGTATGTCTTTTGAAAGGATGCCATCTCAAATTATTTCTTATTATTCTGTGCACCTTGATGTGGTCTGTATTTAAATCACGCACAATACGTCTGGTGTTAATATGCGGATTTGCTAAAACTGCATCTCTTACTTGATCAATTATTATCTCATCGCGTTTGCGTTTGTTTCGTGAACGTTTTGGCGCATGAAGAGTGCCATATTGGCAAATTCGACGATACAATTGTCCGAACAGTGCATGTGACGGTCGCTGCTTATCGGGGAAACGATTAGCGTACAGAACTGTGGCCATCCTTTCATTTTTATGACATTCGCCATAAATGAGCAGCATATTCGCTAACTCTTCGTTAGTATAACGAGGCATCGTTGATTCACGTTTTCACTACCAACAGCTGGGCGTACCGATTGTCTTTTATCAGAGTCTTTTTCCTTTCGTATACATCTATAACGCGAATCTGACAAAAGACAATCGGCCCCAAGCTGTTGGGAGCAAAAACGTAAGTTAACGATGCTTCATTATACCAATACAAAGTTAAGAAATATGTTGCTCTTTTATGGAAAATGCTATAAAAATGACAGTATGTCTGCAGTTTTATACATTAATGACTTCCCTAATAAGCAGCAGCCGTCACACGCGTTGTTCGATACATTGTATTGTTGAATTTGCCAACATGGTACTCTTCATGCATCAAAACGGTCACGAAACATATACGCCAACGCAATGGAGTAATAATGAATCTTGTGAGAGATGTGGTTTTAGCTCTCATACTATTAAATCTACATACTAGCACCAGGTTGCGAATTGCGCGTGATCTTAATATAGATCACACCAAGGTGCACAAAATAATAAAGAACAGTCTAGAATCCTTTCAAAGAACACACAACGTCAAAGTTTTTCCCTCAAGAGTTATCTCATCGAAAAAAATTTTGTGATTGGATCTCAGACCAAATAATTTCAATACTTTAATAATTAGCCATTTGCATTTAAAAGCCTGCAAATGATGACTTTCTGAAAAGAATTTTGAGGACACAAAAATGCACTTTTTGGAGTGACAGTATTATTAATCGCCATAATGAATACCATTATTCGGAAGAGAATTGCCAGAAAGAAACACACATCAAGGGATAATGTAATGTTAACGTTTGAATGGGAATTTTGGACAGTGTAATTACCGGATTACACCTTTTTCAAAAGATATCGATACCATAGCACAAGTTTATTCAAAGATCTTGAAAGAAACATTGCCAAATTTGATGGACGATGTTCCATGAAATATACTATCAAATATTGTATACCAGCGAGACAATCATCCAGCCCATATTTTTGTTCTCGCTTGTGCATTTGAATAATCGATTTTCGCTCAGATTCACAACGATTATCAGGCATTCCCAACGACTTCCGTGAGTAGCCATTGCGATTACCTAGGGTTACATACGAGATTCAGGTGTATCAGACACTGCCACACAATCGAGAAGAATACAAAGAATACAAGAAGCAAGTCATAACATTACAACTGCAATATTACATAAAGTACGTCAAAACTTCATGCGGAGAGTTGCAATACGTTTAGAAGAGTCGGGTGGATATTTTGAACACCTCTTGTAAACTATTATTAAAACATTATAAAGTATTAATATCAATAAATAGTTTTCACATATATATGAAAAAGGTTTTCAACTGGAATATTTCCTTATACTCTTTATATTATATTTTTATCTCGCATATTCGGAATAAACGATATCATCTTCTGTCTACCTATATCAATCATCGTTAGTGACCAACACTTTTAAAACTCTACAAACTTTAAAGATCAGGGCCTGAGTACTGAATTAATTTTGCTAACGATTCTTTTTACCGGTTGCATTGTACTTATGTTAAAAACGTCGTTTGTAGCATTCGTCGGCTGTCATCGGTTAAATTACGATTATTCTATGCTGCGCTTCAGATTTTGCTCGATTTTTCCTGAAACTGACCATTCTGGAATACAGAACAGAATTGCAGTTTTAGCCAAGAGAAAGGAGTTTTTTCCTCAGATAACGCAGATATTTATTTCTACTACAAGAACATCTCTCTCAATCCCAAACCTCTTTGATTAATCATCATCATTTAACTGTCCCTTTTATCTTTTCTCACTCATAAATTACATATTCAATTCATAAACATTACTCACTTCGCTCTCAACATACCTATTATTCTTACAGAATCAATATGCTTTCTCTTTTTTCCGAAAATTTGATATAAACAACGCCAAAACGAAAAGTAAAAAAATGAAGAAAGAAAATTGTATCATATCCGTTAATCAATAAATAATTTGTCATGTATAAACATATATAATTATATACGAAATATGTTCATATATATTATCACATATTCTTCTTTCTTTTGTAAAATTACTGTTAGGTAGAAGAAAATAGTAATAATAGGAAAACATAAAAGAAATAATTACGAGTATAATTTTTGCATTATTTGTTTTATAAAAAGTTAAGTTTGAAAAATTAAATAATATTGCTTAGATATAACTTTGTATAAATCATTTGAGCAATTCTTTCTAATTTTTTCAATTTTAATTTTTCGTAAAAGAAACAATGCGAAAATTATTCCTTTTATTATCTTTTTTCATTATAATTATTATTACTATTTTTGCTTGTCACCGACACTAATTTTATAAAGAAAGAAGGATATATGGAAACATTTTGTATTTAATTATATACGTTTATATACATATATTTACCAGGTTTGTAAATATGAAACCGGAATTTACCAATAAATGGCCATAGCTGTCAATGTAGTTGCTGTCAGACCGCGCCATTTCCTTGTTCTAACATCTGACAAAGATTTTCAATTCACAACAATACAAGTTTCATACAACAGTATAGTTTGTAATAGCGTTGAACATGTCGAATTTTGTGCTTGGAAACTAAGATTTGCGGACAGCATTGATTTTCTGTTACCATTTGAAGAAAACTGCTGCAGAATCGCATCGAATGCTTGTCGAAGCTTACGGTGAGCATGCTCTTGGTAAATCACATTGCTTTGAGTGGTTTAAAAAATTCAAAAGTGGCGATTTTGACGTGAGAAACGAAGAACGTGGAAAACCACCGAAAAAGTTTGAAGACAGCAATTGTTGGATGAGGATGACGCTCAAACTCAACAACAACTCGCGGATCAATTGAGTGTGACACGAGAAGCCGTCTCCATACATTTGAAATCCATGGGAAAGATCCAGAAGATGGGAAAATGGATTCCACATGAACTGAATGAAAGACAGCATGAAAACCGAAAAACCACTTGCGAAATGCTGCTCGCCAGGTACAAAAGAAAGTCATTTCTCCATTGAATTGTGACTGGCGATGAAAAGTGGATATATTTTGAGAATCCTAAGCGTAAAAGATCATGGGTAACTCCAAGCGAACCATCGACATCGACTGCAAGGCCAAATCGCTATGGACGGAAGACAATGCTCTGTGTTTGGTGGGATCAGAAAGGTGTGATCTATTATGAGCTGCTAAAATCTGGCGAAACCGTTAATACTGAACGCTACCGACAACAAATTACCAATTTGAATCAAGCTTTGCGTGAAAAACGACCGTAATATCAAAAAAGGCAACACAAAGTGATTTTGCTTCAGGATAATGCACCATCATACACAGCAAAACTGGTCAAGGAAACGATTGAGGTGTTTGGTTGGGAAATACTTTCGCATGCGGCTTACTCACCAGACTTGGCTCTGTCCGATTACTACTTATTTGCATCGATAGGACACGCACTTGCTCAGCAGCGTTTCACTTCTTACGAAGATGTGCGAAAATGGCTAGATAACTGGTTTGGCTCAAAAGAGCATCAATTTTTTTGGCGTGGCATCCACAAATTGTCAGACAGGTGGGAAAAATGTATAGCTAGCGATGGGCAATACTTCGAATAAAATATTTTTTATCATCTTCATGCAGTAAATGTGTATTTTTTATTAAAAAATTCCGATTTCATATTTACATATCTGGTAAAATAGTATTTAATATTGCATACATAGCAAAAATAATACGTTATTTTTTAAACTACTTTTGTTAATAACTTTTTAACAAAGGACGAGCGACGGCTAAAATTTGGTGGAGGTTACTCAGGGTCATGACCTTGACAACATGTCAAGGCAAGGTTATAGGAAGAGGTCCCCTATTGTACAGTTTTACGAATTACTTTTTAGTGTAATAGATGTAATAATAGTAATGTGAAAACATTAAAAATAATTAAAAGGATAATTTTTATACTGTTTGTTTTAGAGAAAAATCAAGTTTGAAGAAATGTAATAGAATTACTGATGTATAATTATACATAAAATTATGTAAATTTTGTGTTGGAACATTTTTTTATACATTTTCCCAAACTTGTTTTTTTCTGAAACGAACAGTGTAAAAATTATTCTTTTAATTATGTTTAATGTTTTCACATTGCTATTATTATTTCTTTTACACTAAAAGTAATTTTCCAAAAGAAAAAGAGATGTATGTACATGTATGGACATACATATTTCGTGTATGATTTTACATGTAATGAATATTTATGTATGTTTATACATATTCATGCATATAACATTTTTTACCAAGATAGAAAAGAAAGGCTGAAAAGAAAAAAAAATAAAAAAAAAATGAAAAAAAAGAAAAAGAAAGGAAAAGGGGTTATGTACAAGAAGCATAGATGTATGGAACAGAATATCAACGTTGGTATTTCTGACTGCGTATAGATGTCACCCTTAATCGGGTTTAATTAGAGACCCTCTAATCAGAATTTGGCCACCTGAAAGTTTTCATCGAAATTGTGCGAAAGAAAAATCGTGCTATCTCACTTGATCTCATTCTACAGTGGTGCTATTAGTTGCGGCTCTATAGAGGCGTTCTATGTTTCGTAGTTTCTGACGAACGAACATTCTGAAATGTTCAGGCGATTTATAACTGGTGACTATGATTAAAATTAAAAAAAACAAAAATTCAGTTGTGTGTAATCATAAATGTTACGACAGCAAGTCCATGACCGTGCATCATGCATTTAAATAAAAGTATAATGTATTTTCATTATGCATTTAAATGGAATGGATGAAAAATATCGGATCAATCACAACCCAGGGAGGTGGCCAGCCTCTAATTAGAGGGGTTTAATAACGTCTGTAGTTATGCAACTGGCCAATCATAGTTATTTCTCTGAAGAATGGAACGACTGTGATTGGTCAGTTTCATAAGCTTAATTGGAGTGGGTATAAAGAAAAGGATTAGAAAAAAAAGAAAAATAAAAGCGATAAAGGACTTTTAGAAAGGAAATTTAATTAAAAGTGCAATATTATGAGATTCTCTTGTGTTTAATAGAATAATTCTTAGAAAATGACTCAAAGCTGCAAGATCAAAGTAAATAAAATGAATTTTATAAGTTTAAACGCTTTAAAAAATATACATAGAGCTCTCGAAATAGAAATACAATAATGAAAGAATGTTTAGGCAATGAGAGTGTCAATACAACACGGAAATTGGTGCGTAATTATAACAAGAATTTCAACTAATTCACATAATATATTGTACTATCATGTCGATACAAAAATTTCCTTGTACGCTTTGGTTTGCTTCAAATCATCTTCAGTAAGTGTGAACAATTTCGTCGATAATATTTTTTATATATAAGACAAATTTATTATTTTCACGGATCGATGTCTAACATGTCTTCATCGAGAGAGAGAGAGAGAGAGAGAGAGGGGCGGGAGGGGGAGATCGCTATTTATTATACGCCCTGGGACAAGTCCCCTCAGGCGTAGATACAAGAAAAACACGATACATGAGTAATAGTAAGATAATAATCAAAATGAAGATAACGAGTAGTAATTAGAATATTGAATCTGGAACTTCAAATATTGGGATATAACGGAATTTCCGTACAGCAAATTCGACTTGAATGATCTGGAATTCCAAATATGCTTCGGATAGAACGGAATTTTCAGACAAGAGTCGGCATGGAACATATCTGGAATACCATATGTAATTTGGATATAATAATGCAAGAAACCACATTTGACCGGGTATGTTCAAATTCGTATACGGACATGCTTGGAATTTTTAGCAGGGTGCGCGCCCACGCGCACACATACACACGCACACGCGCACATACACGCACGCACGCACACACACAGCACACTACTCAATATTCAAGAATACATATATGCGTACGCCAACCTATTACACATAAAAAAAACATCTTTATAGTTATCTTAGAGATATAACAGACACTTAGATTCTGTGTCTTCAGAGCTCCGTATCTATTGACCCATTAATTTTCTGTGCTATGTCATAAAATTTTTCACATTTATCAAGTGGTTTACATTTACGAGAAAAAGGAGAGAAGAACAATTATAAAGACACACTGTTATCATTCGACAATTAATAATCAAATACCATACATTAGAAACTGTGTCAAAACAAGGATTAAAGCAAGGCATGTATTAAAATAAGGCTCCAACTTGACTTCTGTACACTGGGACGGAGAATTATCCATACAAACAGCGAGCTTCAGGTAATTGGAGATCAAAAGTTTCCACATAGGATTCTGGCACTTTTCTAGGAGTAATTGTTGTCCAGTTGGCTCCAGTTACAAAAGATCTGGAAAAGAATCATACGATGAACAAGATTATAAACACCATATAAGACTAAGCAAGCATGATCAACCTTCCGATATACAATACCAGTATTGAAAATCTAATATATTAATAAATCTTATATATGTAATGTAAACTGTAATTTTGATAAAAACGATATATTTCATCATCAAAAGCGGATAAATTTTATTAAAACTTTAACTACCTTTAAACTCCTATACAAAATTTTATGATAAATAATTGGACACATTTAGTAAATGTAACATAAATTAAAATATGCATATATATACGATATCTATATCTAATTTATACATTATATTTATTAAATATTTACGATAAAAATTTTGTATATACGTGTTTCAGGTTAGTTGTGAAGCCACCTGTCAAAAGATCTAATATATATCTAATTATTATATGCGATATAAGCAGATATATCTGACAATATCATATAATAGATTTGACGATTGAAAAATTTTAATTAAAGAATTAAAGGTTTACCTGTGAAAAATAATCTGCAACTTCGATCTCGAGCTCCATCGATGTGTCCGCTACCGGAAAACGGAAACAATGAAAAACCGCGACGCACGAGCTAGCGGTTAATAAAGTTCCGCGTAATTCAAACCGACTTCCTGAGTACATTATACGTTATTTATACAAACTGATCTTTTTAAAAAAAGGTAAAAAAAGTGCTAAGCATGCATGCTTTTTGTGAAGAATCAATTGGGCAGGTTTCACCAACGCCAATTACTTAATTGGCCGTGGAACTGACTAATTGTGTTTGCTATTTAGTAGAATTAACTACTTATGATTGACAGTTAATCACCGATTCGGCTTAATCGAGTTGATGAAACCGGCCCTTTCTATATAATACTAAGTATCCAACCCAATTAATAGTAGCTTTAATTTTTTTTCAAGGATATTCTTATATGTATCATTCGTATAAAAGATTTGATATCAAGAACTGGCGCAAAGTTAAATCCCATTTCTTTATACCATGTCAAATTAAATAAATAATAAATATTAATCTTATGATATGTATCATTTGTAAAATAGAAATGATATTAACAACTGTGGCGCCAAGTTAAATTCTACTATCAAAATAAAAAGTAAAACCCAACTGATACTATCTTTATTATTATTTACTTAATCCAAATGGTACTATCTTTAACTTTTATGCAATGAAACCTAAGTATACGTATGTATATCTTATTGAGGGATCTTTCTATTCCAATCTAAATGATTTAAATTCCTCTTAAATGAAATTATTATATCACAATTCATTCACACAAAGACATTTCCTCTTCCAACTAAAGTAGTGGTTATTTAATTCTCTTTTAAAATATTGTTGCGCCCGATGCACGAGATTGCACTCGGATAGTAACGCGCATTCCCGAGTCACGGAAATAAAGAGACTCAAGGCTTAAAGAGTAGGAAATAAGAAGCCGTTTATTCAGTAACGTCGGCACTACGAGATCGTCAGTACATAAGTAGCGTAACGATAATATGTGTAATCGGCGGAGAAGCACGTCCGTACGTCTTGACTGCTCTCCGAAGATCTGACAGCTGTTCACCGTCAACAACGGCATGTCGTCTTGACAACGCGACACCACGGTGTCAGCACAGCACGGCATGGGCGTAACACTGCCCCCTTTCTGAAAAATTGTCGTCCCGATAATTCTCTGGCTCCAAAGTTTATGAAGAGTCTTCTCCAAGGAATTCTGGGCTCCCGACCAACTCCCTTTCTGCGCTGCTGCGTCAGTTTTATTAGAGCTTAGTCTTTCTGGGACCCGTTTCCCGGACTGAAGCTTTCTCCTCCTTCTGGGCAAGACCCCTTTTCAGTTTCTCCTCCGGAATTATCCAGTCTCCCGGAGAAACACGCTTGGGCCTCCCCCCAACTTCACGAAGGAGGTGTACTTCCTCTTGACTCTTCTCTTTTGAGCCTTGCGTACTTGTCACTTCGTTTTTCGGACTGGGAGGGGAATGATGAAAAGTTTTTCTGTTCACAGTACCTCTATTTCCAGTCTCCGCCTCGGCATTTGCCCTCCGTCCTGTGGAAAAACTGTGGATCAAAAACCACAGGCGAGACGGTCTTCTTGACAAAAAAATGTTCCAGACATATTTCTTCAAGAAGTTCTTGAAGAAATTGGAGATGAAGACTTATCTCTTCAATTCCGCTTCAAATCTCCATCTTATTCATTATGCGCCGTGTACGCCGGGTGTTATGTTCTCAACGCTCAAGACTGCCATATCCGCCGATATTTTATTTATCGTGCGCCTTGCACGCCAGATGTTCTATGTACGAGGCCGAAGACCATATAATCTGAAACTTAACAAAAAGATCTTAGTATCACATATTTTTATTTCGATAAGGAATAAATTAATACTAGGCTCTGAATGATCATTCATCTATTATTTTTTTAAAATACAAAAACGAAGAATAAGGCCTTCAAGAGTCAAATTGTGAAGAAGTTCAATAGATCATTTAATAGATGTATTTAAAATTAAAAATAATAATCAATAATGAAACAAAGATTATACAAATAATTTAAACATATATATATTTTAAGTACAATAATTTGATCTTGTCGAAAACATTACTAGTTTCGGCTCTCTATTTGAGCCCTCCTCAGATGTGAGCATAATACAAAAATAAATTAATCGAAAAACAGTAAAAATTCGCAAACTCAGGTATGTCGATGATTGTTAACATAATAATAAATGAAGTAATAAAAGAAGTATTTTTTCAGAGGGACGACAGAACCCATCAAGCGATTGGAAGATCGTTTGAAAAAGATCACCGTAGTTCTAAAGATAGAAAGCAAAAAAAAAAATGTTTCTAATAAATCGTAATCAAGACAGAAAAGTCGTCTCTCTGTTAAAACACTCACCTCTCTGTGAAAATTATCACGAAATCCATGTAGGAAGAATGTTCGTCA
>NW_017299858.1:115955-116299 GCF_001594075.2 Trachymyrmex cornetzi | reverse complement strand
CCATTTTGTGAAACAGTCAACTACGACCAATAAATACTTATTTCCTGTAAGAGTTGTCGGAAGCGGACCAAGCACGTTCATTTGAACTCTCTCAAACGGAGTTCCAACGTTATAAATTTGAAATGGAGATTTTCCTTTTTCCGTCGAATCACTCCTAGCGACGCAAATATTACAAGACCTACACCAACTTTCAACGTCTTGTTTACAGGACGCCCAATAGAACCTTTTTCGAATTTTTTCTAAGGTTTTATTGATCTCAAAATGTCCTCCTGACGGAGAATCATGTGCCTGTTTCAAAATCTGTTGAATCCGTCCCTTAGGAACAACTAATTGAGCAATGGAAT
>NW_017299858.1:107928-115824 GCF_001594075.2 Trachymyrmex cornetzi | reverse complement strand
CCCTTGGAGAATAATTGCAATACTAGGATCCTCTAACTGTTCCTGTCGCCAGGTTTCACCATTGTCCTCAGCCAAGACAATCCGAGCAACAGATTTTCTAATTTTACAGTCTCTTTGATCTCAGTCCTTGCGCAATACTGACATTCAGTACCCGCACAGGGTCGTCTGGATAAAGCATCTGTATTCCCGTGAAGAATTCCTTTCCGATAAATAACCTGAAAGTCGTATTGTTGAAGCCTTTCCGACCAATGTGCTAACTGGCCTTCCAAATCTTTGAAGGATATCAGCCATTTCAGCGACGCATGGTCCGTCCGCACCACAAACTCCCTACCATACAAATAATGGTGAAATGATTTAATCGCTTCAACAATGGCCAAAAGTTCTCGCCGCGTCACAATAATTTCTTTCTGTTTTACTAAGGACGCGACTATAGTAAGAAATCACCTTCTCTCCTCCGTTTTGATGTTGCGACAAAACTGCCCCTATTCCACATCCTGACGCATTAGTGTCTAGAATAAATTTACCTTCTCTTCGTGGAAAAGATAAGATTGGAGAAGAACTAAGCGCTCTCCGTAATTCATTAAATAAATCATCATACTGCTTATCCCAAACAAATCTCGCTTGAGTTTCACTTAACCTATAAAGCGGCTTTGCTAGCGAAGAAAATCCTTTAACAAACTTTTGGTAGTAAGCACATAGACCTAAAAAGCTTCGAAGATGCTTTTTGTTTCGTGGGATTGGCCAATTGATTATGGCAGCAATTTTTTCTTCATCTGTAGAAATTCCCTCAGACGAAATAATATGCCCCAAATATTTTACCTTTCGTCTAAAAAGAACACATTTTTTTGGATTGATCTTTAGATTTACCTTTCGCATTCGTAAGAATACCTTTTTTAAATTTCCTATCATTTCTTCGAAACTTTCACTAAAAATAATCATATCATCAAGATAGACTAAACAAATTTTTGAAAGTAATTCCTGAAGAATCTGTTCCATTACTCGCTCGAAAGTCGCCGGAGCATTACACAAACCAAATGGCATTACCTTAAACTGCCATAATCCATTTCCGACCGAAAATGCTGTTTTCTCTTTATCTTCCGGTCGAATTTTAACCTGCCAGTATCCACTTTTCAGATCTAACGTGGAATACCAAGAGCTACCTGAAAGTTGATCGAAAATATCATCTATCCTGGGTAAAGGATAAGAATCCTTTTTAGTAACCGCATTTAACTTGCGATAATCAACACAAAATCTTATCGTCCCGTCTTTCTTTTTTACCAAGACAGCTGGCGACATCCAAGGACTCATGGATTCCTCTATTACTCCCTGTTCCCTCATTTCTTCAATAATTTCATCAACTTTTTCTCTCTTATGAAACGGAACTCGACGTGGAACCTGTTTAATGGGAAGAGAATTTTTTAAGTTAATTAAATGTTTACCCACTTCACAATTTCCTGTGACAATTTGCTCAGAAAATACATCACTAAATTCATTTAGCAATTCCGCAAAAAGTTTCTTTTGTGATTGCGTTAAATATTCGGAATCTTTCTCGAAAAGAGACCTCAAATTCGAAGGAACATCAAAGTCAAACGATTTGTTTACGCGGAAACATTGAACGTCATTCTTCTCTTCTATATATAATGATGTTTCTTTTTGACTATTAAAGATGGACTCAAAGATATTCCCTAAATTAAATTTCTCGAGAAAATCTATACCAAGATTGCAATCATCATTAATTTTTGCTACTAACATTGGAATTTCAACTAAATAGCTTCCTAGCCGAACTTTTGTGTGCACCTTATAGTTAATTGAAACCTTCTCCCCCGTAGGATATGTTAAACTACAATTATCTATTTTAATTTTACATTGATTTGATTCAATTAAATTATCATTCAAAATTGACACATCAGAGCCTGTATCAATTCTCAAAATATAACGTTTATTATTTACTTCTCCTTGGAAACAGAATTTCGTTAAATTACGTTTAAACTTATTGAACCTGAAAGAACATTGATTATTATTACAACTAAAGTTTTTCGGGGTATCTCCCAAATTAGTCGAACGCACCCCGCAAAGTTCGACTATTCCCGGTTTACCGATTTACCTGGGCATTCTGATCGGAAATGTCTCTTTACCCTCTTTACCGCATTCCCAACATTCTTTATTATTGCTTTTTTTAATTTCCTTAAAATCCCTTTCCTTTTCAAATTTTTTAAATCTATTTTTATTAAATTTTCTTTCTTTGTCTTCATCTTCGTTCTGATTCTTTTTCTGCTTTTCAAAATAAAAATTTTTCCTCTTTTTCTTTTCGTAATTATAATTTCCTCCTTTTTTGCACTGAAAACTGCTTTCCTGTATTAATTTAACCGATTTTGCACGCTCAATCGCCACTCTGAGAGACGTTACTCCCTCGATTTGTAGAGTTCTCTTTACGAACTCGTCCGATAGAGCGGAAATAAATTGTGCGCCCGCGATTTTATCGCGAACCGTATCGGAACATTCCAGATATGCCGATTGCGATAACCGTTCGATATCTGAGCCTAACGAGGCAATACTCTCACCGAATTTTTGTCTCTTGTTCGTGAACTGCGAATAATAACTTTGCAACGTTTGCGTTTCCCCGAAACGCATCTCAAGTTTTGACTTCAATTCCTCGAATTGCAAATTCTCTAAATTTTGTATGTTTTCCAAAATTGCGCGTGCTCGTCCTCGCAAACACGACGCCAAAATAGCGGTCTTTGTGTCGTCTTCCCAACGGTTCGCTCGAGCGATTAGGTTAAATTGCGCAAGATACTCGCGTAAAGGTACGTTCCCCTCATAAATATCCGGCTTAAATCCGTTAATAAATCGAACTAATCAAGACTCCCTACAAATCAAAGAATTGGAAAGAGTAAGGGCACTAGGAGTCGGGCGCAGAAGACGTCGCGCAAATAATACACTTATAAAGAATGAAACTTCTTTATTCACTAAACGCGCTTACATGTTTCGACTCATTTTTGAGCCTTCCTCAGAGCAAACACACATTAACATATATAAAGTAAAAATTATCCTATCATGAATTATTCATAATATTGTTTGCAATATGGTACTTTGTAATCGTGGTGAGCGTCCCTATTTTCGGTTAGTTTTTCGATAAATTAGTTTCTATATTCCTTAATTTGACATTTTTAATATTTTCCTTCTTTTCATTTTCTTTTCTTTCTTTTTATTTAATTCTGACATTTAAATTCTCGATGTAGGGGAGCTCATCATGATAGAATAACTTTTACTTTAGATATGTTAATGTGTGTTTGCTCTGAGGAAGGCTCAAAAATGAGTCGAAACATGTAAGCGCGTTTAGTGAATAAAGAAGTTTCACTCTTTATAAGTGTATTATTTGCGCGACGTCTTCTGCGCCCGACCCCTAGTGCCCTTACTCTTTCCAATTATCCGACTTAAGTTTGACGCCCATCTGACCGCGAAATGCCGGAGGCGCATCAAAACGACCAACGGCGCTCCCACTTATATCCGCGTGAAACGGCACAGCAGAATTGCCATGCTCGACGACACCCGCGACGAAACTTCCGCCCGTGGCGAAATCAACGCGATCGACGACACTCGCGACAGAATCTCCCGCCGCGACGGAATCAACACGACCGAAAACACCCGCGAGCGAATCTGACACGCGAACATTCGCGAAAGAATCTCGCCCGCGAATATTATTGGAAAGACTTAGCTGATTTGCAGGAATCTGACGCAGTCTCTCTTGTAATTGGAAGATCTGCTCATTCTGCTGACATTGAGTCTCCGCAAACGCCGCCCCCGTTCGCCGCTGCTCCTCACGCAGTTGTCGCATCTCCCGTTACATTGTCTGCAACGCCGTCTGCGTCGAGGAAGTCTCCTGATTCTGCGGGGTTATCTCCTCCGCTGTCTCCATATTTCTTGGCTCCGCCGTCATCGATCCTTCCGGACTCTGCATTCGAGCTCTCCCTCTCGTGACGATCGGTGAACGAATCATCCGAGATCCTCTGATCCCGGACGAGCCCCCAAAATATTGCGCCCGATGCACGAGATTGCACTCGGATAGTAACGCGCACTCCCGAGCCACGGAAATAAAGAGACTCAAGGCTTAAAGAGTAGGAAATAAGAAGCCGTTTATTCAGTAACGTCGGCACCACGAGATCGTCAGTACATAAGTAGCGTAACGATAATATGTGTAATCGGCGGAGAAGCACGTCCGTACGTCTTAACTGCTCTCCGAAGATGTGACAGCTGTTCACCGTCAACAACGGCACGTCGTCTTGACAACGCGACACCACGGGTGTCAGCACAGGACGGCATGCGACGGAGCTTCATGGGGGGGGGGGGGCGTAACAATATTATACAAAACATTATCACAAATTTAAATAAAAAATGTTTTTATTTAAAAAAAAGTTTTTACATGAAAAATTTTTCTATTTAAATTTGTGATAATGTTTTGTATCAGGAGATGCGGTAGTGGCTCCGGCCATGTTAAAAAAAAAGAGATACTACAAGTCTCTTATCCCGAGCCACCAAAGTCCATTTTTGGAGGGTGCATAACTACTAAAATATAAAAAATTTTGAATTGCATGTGATATATCCTGAAAGGCCGTATCGGCACTAGTAATTTGAGCTAAAAAAATATTTAATCGGTTAAGCCGTTCTGGACATACGAGTGTTCGAAAAGTGATGATTTTCGTGAAAAATTCAGTAACGTCTTCTCCTTCTCTGTCCGCAGTCACATGCACCTCTCTTATCTCTCACCTTTCACTCACATCTCCATCAACTTTGACCCAACTCCACCCCCTCTCTCTCCCCCACCACCCACCACCACCATCCACCCTCACCACCCCCCATTTTTCGCCCTATCTCACTTTCTTTGGTCCTCTCTCACACTCTTTGGTCATCTCTCACCCTCGCCTGCTGTCTGATGATCATTCAAAGTTGTGATCTTGACATTGTGAGTGAAGGTCGTACGAATTTTTTGGGATAATTTCGTAACGCGATGGGTGACTGCTACAACTTTCTAAAGGTTGTTCGGTGTGATGACCTTCGTAAAGTGTGGGAGGTCATCACACCGGACATATAGTGTCAAGGTCATCGGAGATGAATTGTCCATTTTAATTTTAATATCTTCTTAATGGGCAGCAGTCGCCTGCTGAAAGTGTCCGATGGTCACTCAGGGTCGTGACCTTGACAATATATATCAAGGTCAACATTGTCGGAGTTGAATTCCCTACTGCTGCAACCTTGCGAAGGTTATTCAGTGTGATTTCCTTCATAATGTATGGGAGGGGGTCATCGGAGGTGAATTTTAATTTTAATATAAATTTAAAAAAAAAATTGATTTGAGTTAGGAGCACCGAGCCATGATTTAAAAATTTTGATATTCTGTGTCTAATATAAATTATCATGAGTTAATTCTTGTGTCCAATGTCATAAACAATAAAAACTTAGTAATCGTGATATATTATTATGAAATCCCAAAGGTTATGTACATACATAAATGTAAAGAAACTTAAAATAATGTCACATATAATGATAATACATATGTTCAAGAACAATAATTCACGTAAAATTAAAAATCTGTTTAAATAATCCTGTAGCTAATCTAACCTACGCTTAAAACTAAACGTTTCGACTCGCTTATGCGGTCATTTTCAATAGTATATCCAATTATAAATTGTAATAAATATAAAGAAAAATTCCGAGTATGCTTATTATTAATCGCATGTTGTTCTGTCGTCTATAATTCGGATCGTCTTTTGATGTGTGATGTACATTGTCGTTGTCACAAAATCCCATCTCGTTACATAATAGCCATAGAAAAAATTGACATTTAGTAATCGACAACCATGATGGCCAACATCTATTTCTCTTTAATTAATGTTGTCCGGAGTGACAAAAATCTTAACAAAGAAACCTATTGTTTTATTACATAAGTCAATATATAGATATTTTAATCTGTAGTAACCACTATGATTTTACTAGTTCAAATCCTAATATTTTATAACAAACAACCACCAAATAACGTTGTGACAATTATGAAGAAAATGTATGTACCTATTGTGTGATGTTTCTGAGTGCGTCCATCATGTAATCCGAGAAATTTTATTAGTATGTTAGAGCTCTCCCACATGTTTAAGTCACATTCAAATTTCTTACGTTATAATGAGATAACAGAGACTCGAAATTTGTCGGTCACGACTGGTGAGAGTAATGAGTGGGGAGGTGACGTGAGAGCTGATGGTGGGAGACTATGCGTCTAGGAAGAGGGGAGACGTTCAAGAAGCGGGAGATATACGTCCGGCAATGCTAATGTGTCGTTTTGTAAATTAAGTCCATTGTTCTGCTTTTGATATACAACATCTCGGATGTTATTCTTTTATTATATATATATATACGATGGTTCTATATCCAAGATTTTTACACTATTCCAATTAAAATCATGTCCATATGTAATACGATGATTGGAAATTGCTGAAGGAGAACCCGATTTCTTATTAATATCAGATCGATGTTTAACTCTCGTGGATAATTTGCGTTTTGTCTGCCCCACATAACTAGCGTCACAATCATTGCAAGAAATTTTGTATACAACATCCTGTTGCGACATTGTGCCCAATTTATCTTTCCCTCTGCTGATGAATCTGTTCAGCGTGTTCGGTATGGTGTATGCAATTTTTTTTGTGAACTCCAGATGCGATCGGTACAAATGCCTCAGAAATAGACTTTACATACGGAACAGTAAAAAATTTGTCTGCAGTTGAAGACGTGGTTTTTTTGTTATTATAATGTGTATGATATTTAATTCTTTGTCTGATAATAGTGAAAATTAGCGCGAGTGGATAACCATTTTCTTGTAGTGTTACTATTGCTTTAGAAAGATTCATTTGGTTATTAATTTTAATAACTTCTTAAGGGGGGTTTGACCTTTGCCGGCCGTAAAATTAGCTCGATTTCATGAATTTTTTAAAGAAAATTTGTTATATACAGAAGAATATGGCGTTTTGCATGAAATTACGTAATGTCTAAACAGTAAAAAAAATATTTTTTATAATAATTAGATGAATATGCATTTTAATATCTCCAAATGACGATCGAATTAGGGGTCATCTGCAAAACTCGTCTCCATGACGGAAGTAATATTGACGCTGCAAATCATCTGAAATCAAAATTCTTTTTATTTTTATTAATTATATGAGTGTCGCTATGGCAGGAACT
The DNA here is from genome assembly GCF_001594075.2 of Trachymyrmex cornetzi. Classification (NCBI taxonomy): domain Eukaryota; kingdom Metazoa; phylum Arthropoda; class Insecta; order Hymenoptera; family Formicidae; genus Trachymyrmex; species Trachymyrmex cornetzi. Next base: position 108,600 of record NW_017299858.1, on the reverse strand, counting down.
AAAATAATGTCAGTTGCCTGAAATTTGTCAAAATAGTGGCATTAAAAAAAAAATTAATTTTTTGTCCTAAAAATTTGTTACTTTTTTGTGAATAATCGAATATTTGTTACTTTTTTGTGAATAACAAATCGAATATTTGTTGTAAAATCATGATTCTAGTTCCTGCCATGCGCAAAAGTATTAGGATCAAGAGGAAAAAAGAATTAAGTCAATATCTTAATCCATTTTTGGCAGGGTTGGGTAGTAACTAGTAAAAATGTTAAAAGTTAAAAAAAAAGTTAAAAAGTTAATAACTTTTAACTTAACTTAGTTAATTTTAAATGCATTGATTTTTAACTTAATTTAGTTGCTTTTAAACTTTAATTTATTAACTTTTTGAAATAAAAAAATTTTTTATTTCTCTTAATGCTAATATTGTTTTTCTTTTAAAATCAAACATTAGAGAATTAATTTAGAAAAAGTTCAATGATTTTATGATGAGAGGTCTATAATAAGAGCTACACCATACGGCATTTTATTGACTCGCTAAGTTTTATCAATTCCCGCTTATATTTAAATCACACTATAATTTTAGATATCATAAACGTTATATTTCAGCAATATAAATATGAAATGAGCCTTAGATGAAGAATTGTTGTAGAACAGTATGCATATCCACCCATTTTCTAAATT
>NW_017299858.1:107463-107896 GCF_001594075.2 Trachymyrmex cornetzi | reverse complement strand
GTCGATGTAGTCGTAAACATGCATGAGCAGTCGTTTCAGAAGTTAAAGAAAGTTAGATACAGGTTAAAGAAAGAGAAATAACGCAAACATATACCCTTCTCTCTCGCAAGATTTTTTCTAAAACGCCTTATATGGTGTCTCTTATTATATATAAGTAACTTACATGTGACTATAAAATTAAATTTACCTAATAATCTATATTTGTACGTGTTATTTAAAGTAATTTCATTTTAAGAAAAATTAGAAAATTCTGATCTCAAAAATGATTTTTTTCAAAATTATCTTTTTTTTAAACTTAAGTTAATTCGATCTTTTTTTTTTTTTTTTGATAACGGAGGGGAAATGCCTGACGCATACCACGGGCCTCGGGGGAGAGCCCGTGGTTATGTGGGGTTTGCACCCATTAAAACCCCTCCGAGTGTCCTGCGCTGGC
>NW_017299858.1:107197-107410 GCF_001594075.2 Trachymyrmex cornetzi | reverse complement strand
CAACATCATCCTCTGCATCATCGGCCACGTCCGGTGATCCGGATCCTGCTCCCACGTTGGCAGGGAAGTGGTGAGCCCCCCTGCAGTCCCTCGCTGGTCGCTCTTGAGGCGTACCCCTTCGTCAGCGTTCCGTGACAGGGGGAGCCAACTAAGCGGCTCCCCCGTCGCTGAACGCCGACTAACTACTGGCCCTTGGGCCTGACATAGTGTCAG
>NW_017299858.1:103239-105803 GCF_001594075.2 Trachymyrmex cornetzi | reverse complement strand
CTTGGCGGGGGCCACCGCTAGGCCCAGGTCCTTCACTGCACCGACGACGCATGCCACCGCTACATTGGCCTGCACTACAGCTCTTCCCCAGGTCGCGCCCCCGACCACCACCAGTGTGTCGTCTGCATAGCAGACGACGTCGCAGCCGGGGGGTAGGGCCGTGCGGAGAACGGTGTCGTACGCGGCGTTCCATAGGAGGGGTCCGAGAACGGACCCCTGGGGAACGCCGCACGACATGTCCCTCCGCCGCTGGAGTCCCACTTTGTCGTGGAACTCCAGCTGCCTGTCCCGGAAATAGTCCTCAACCACGGCGACTAGGGGTAGGGGGGCAGGAGGAAATGCTCCCTCAGCGCCCCCACCACCCGGCATGGGAGGCTATTAAAGGCGTTGGCGATGTCCAGCGACACCGCCAACGCCACCTCCTCGTCCGCGGTCAGCCGCTCCGAGAGGGCGCGGACTTGGGCGATAGCGCCCACTGTTAACCGGCCCTCCCGGAAACCATGCTGGCCGCAGGACAGGTTGGAACCATCCCGAAGTTAATTCGATCTTAACTTAACTTTTATTAAGTTAATTCTTTATTTCTTTAACTTTTAACACAATTTTATTAATTTTATAAGCCATTAACTTTAATTTAATTTAGTTTAAAAAAAACATTAACTTATCCAACCCTGATTTTTGGGTTATTAGTTCCGTCAGGTCGAAAAATGCGATATTGAGAAAAACGCGTTTAAAGTTTTGGTTTGACTTTTTCCACATATAACAAGTTTTTTAGTACACTTACTGTTCTGCAATACCAGGGCTATATAAAAATCCTTCCTCGTCTTCATATAACTGGTTTTCCATCAATCTCTCCAATCGCCGAGCTGTTCTGGCTTCTCTTGATGATTCTGACGTGATGATTTGCGCTGGTAAGCGCTTAAAGCCTCGTGCGCCATTACGTATTTGAGCTCATAGCTCCGTTAATATTGCGAATTTAAAAAAAACCTTTTACAGGGATATTTGACATATATTGTAGAAATCAAAATAAATTTAAAAAAATTTCGATTTTTTTAAGCCTGCAAAGGTGAATCCCTCTTTAATAAGCAGCGAGCGACTAACGAAACCCTTCGATAGTCACTAAGGGTCATTAACTTGACAATATATGAGCCCCTTAGTTGACAAGTGGCATAAGTCCAAAATTAGAAAAAATGTGTTTGTTATAGAAGCAGAAAGTACTAAGAATGTATGTTTTATGTATCAATTTAATTTACTTATATTTTGTTTTTATGTTCATAAAAATAGAATTCAATTTTATATCACAAATAAAGTGACCATAAGAATGTCTGTAATAGTGACTTAAGTCCAATTGTTTAGACTCCATTATTCTACACAACACATGGACTTACATCACTGTTACATTCGACTAAAGGAACGCGATGACTGTTTGTATACAATGTTTGTCACGATGAAGATCATTCAAGTTTATAATATTCATTTCTGCGTTGTAGAACTGTTCAGTATCTTATTAGCTTTCATATCAGCGACATTATATTACTTGTATATCTGCAATGGATAACATAAATTTAAATATCAGAAAAGACCGGAAAAGAGTGAGAAATAGTGACAATTGGGCTAGGAACGTTACAAAAAGACTTCGTAATTCAGGAGCAGAATATATAAACCGAAGTAATAATATAGTTTCTGCGAAAAAATTTGAAAACAAAGATTGTAGATCCCAAAAGAAATGTAAAGATGTGATTGAGGAAGAAATACGAAAGAACCACTTCGATAATTTCTGGAAAATGGGTTCCTTTCAAGAACAAAATGCGTATATTTGTGGATGTGTTCAGAGTGCGCCTAAAAGAAGACGTCCACGGGATGGAAGCAGGTGCATGAAAAGCAGCAATAATATATACTGTTTGCAAAATGTTGGTGATTCCACTATTGTCGTGTGTAAAAAGTACTTTTTATAAACTTTTAGTATATCTGAAGGACGTTTAAATAGAGCTATAATGAAACACGCAGAAGGTAAATGTGCTGGGAGTGATGACAGAGGTAAAGCACCAAATCCACGTAAACTCAGCAATGATATTATTAACAATGTTTGTGACTACAGTTACAATTTTTCTCTTTCAAAAAGTAATTAATTACCGTTACAAGTTATTGACTCTGAAAAGTAATTCGTTACAGTTACATTTAGTGAAAAAGTAACTTTAAGTTACTTTTAAGTTACTTTTTTCATCGGAATTTTTACTAATAGTATCGATACCATTAGGGCTGTATTAGAAACGTTATCCAACTGCCTTCATGTATCGTTTTACCCTTGTTTTTCACCTAATATTAAACAAGGATGATATACGGGGTCATCAGTATAATGCAGCATTGGACAATTAAAAAAAAAGACTGGCTTACATTTACATGTTATACAATTTTATTCAAAAAGATAAAAAAAATTGTATGGCAAAGACATTTTTCGTTAAAGTAATATAAACACATATGAATATGAATATGAATATGAAATAGCACACATATACAATGTTTTTTGTAAAAAAAATTCTTTTTTTATTCGGCTAAAAGTTGCAAAT
>NW_017299858.1:100039-103174 GCF_001594075.2 Trachymyrmex cornetzi | reverse complement strand
TTAGATCCCAAAATATAGACCAAACAGGTACAAGAGTTCATTGAACGCTTTAATTAAATTTCTTTCTTCTGATTAATCAAATATTTCGAAGTATTTGTAAAGTGGACACTACCACACACTAAATTGACAAATACGTTTCGAATATATAAAATAACTATGAAAGTAACTATTAAATTAGTTACTAGTTACTTAAAAGATGTAACTAAGTTAAGTTATAATTACAGATGGAAAGAAAGTAACGAAGTTAAGTTACAGTTACTGAAAAAAAGTAACTCTAACTGTAACTTCGTTACAAGTAACGAGTTACTTCCCATCCCTGGCTATTGCATATTATATGTAATAAACACAAGTAATATTAACAAAAACACAAATCAAGCCACAATAAGTGGTTATGAACTCCTTTAATTAACAAAGAAAATAATAATATAATATAAAGGCTATAGGAGTCAACGCTGGATGTATTAAGCGATAATTTTTCCAAAGATCTCAAATGTATTATTTAATCCGCATATCAACCTTGAACGTTTCAACTCAAATTCGAGTCATCTTCAGCAATTCCATCCATCCATCAAACGCACTGCGGAGAGATACCGCATCGCAAAGTAATATCTCCAAACTATTGCATGCAATGCCATGGCTAATCATGAAGTGAGACCAGAGCCGGCTTAAGGTATTTGTGGCCCAGGGGCTGATGTTAAAACGGGGCCCCCTTCATTCATAAGAATTGTTTTATAATAGTATAGATAATAAATACCTATTTTTATTGATATATTTATTATAATAATAGAAATTATTTATTGAATAATAGATATTGAATAACAATAAATTAAATGCAAAATACATATATACTTTGCAATTTCTATTTAAGAAACGTGGTTGTTCGTATAATGACTTTTGTTTGTAGTTCCAGTCGTTTTAATTCTGCTTAAAAGATACAAATAAGTTCTGGATGTTGAAGAATAAACACATGAAGATAATTCACATTTTATTTAAAGTTGTAGCATTTACAAAATTTTTTTTCTCGATTTAGTGTGCGCAAATTCATTTATTAGATCACAAAAATCAATATTATTTAGCAGTTCGCTTTCTATGGATAATAATGCTAGTGACGATAATCTAGCATTGGCCATTGTGGATCGATATTTATTTTTTATTAATGTTAATTTAGAAAACGATCGCTCAGCCTCGTTTTTTGCGATCGGCATCGTTAAAAATAGTCTAAATGCTACATATATATTTGGAAAGACTTCATAAAGTTTTCGAACGCACATCCATTTTAAAATGGAAAGAATGCGACATTTTTGAAACTAGTTTTTATAAACGGAATAAATTGTTCCAGCTCGCAACCTAAACTTCTTTCCAAATCATGAGAATAAATGCTAACAAGACGATCAGCGCACTCTCGCATTTCATCGATTTCGATGGTCGTTAATTTAGTTAGGAAACCAAATAACTCTGTTATGTGATTATATGCCGAACTTCGTTTTTCTAATTCAACTTGAAGTTTGTCAACGATCACATTAAATGATTCAATACGGAATTTTTCGCAGCCATCTAAATTTTGAATCTCTGTTACATTATCTGCATATTTGCGCGTAATTTTTCGTTTCTTTGTATCAGAATATTCTTGTTGTACAAAAGAGCCTAAATTTTTAGAATCGTTTTCTATTGCTGTAATAGTATATTTGCGGGAAAGTACTTTCCCGCACTCATAACTACTTTCCCGCACACATAACTACTTTCCCGCACGCTAAACTACAAGTGTGGGAAAGTGATACTTTGCGCACGCAAATGCGTGTGCAAAATCGAACTTTGCGCACGATAGTAGGAAAAATTATTTCGTAAATTACTAATAAAATTAACTAGCGAGTGTAACATATTATTAGCTGTAATCAAGTCGAGTTCGACTTTTTGCAAAAATTTGCTAGTTGTATTGAACCGTGAAAGAATTCGATGCCAAAAAACTGTCATAAATGCAGTTTCTAGTTTCGTCAATTTGTTTTTTAAGGACGCTGCTTCGTGACGATTTTCAGTCTTTTCTGTTTCACTTTCTTCAATCTCATACAATAAATTATATAATTCTGCATAATTCTCAGCTAATGTAGTAATGGCATCATCGCGGCATGACCATCTTGTAGAAGATAAACTTTTTAATGTAGTGCTCGCGTGTTTTAGCAATATGCTCCAACGATGCGTAGAAACGGAGAAAAAAGTATAAAGTCGTTGTACAAGCCGGAAAAAATTCACAGAATCGATACACCCATCTACGCTGCACTCGCCAACTAAATTTAGTGAATGCCCTACACAAGGAACATAATACGCAAGAGGATTAACTTCCTTAATTCGCGCTTGTAATCCCGAGTATTTTCCAGACATGTTACTTGCATTATCGTAAGTTTGCGCTCGACAGTAAACAATATCAATTTCATTATTGCAAAGAACTTGTAATATTGTTTCATTCAATGATGCTCCAGTATGGCTATTAATAGGTAAAAACCAAAAAAAAAACGTTCATATACATAACCATCCAAACAGTACCGAAATACAATAGACAATTGATCAACGTGGGATACATCTGGTGTTGAATCTACAATAAGACTAAAATATTTTGCACTCTTCATTTGACTAACAATTTCATTCTTAACTTTATTAGCCATTATATGAATGAATTCTTCACAAATATCTTTTGACAAATAGGAAACGTGTCCGCGACCTTTATTTGCATGCAAGTTAAAATGTTCTTTTAAGAATGGATTAAATTTCGATATCAATTCCATAACACCCAAATAATTCCCATTATTTGGAGAACCAATCACTTCATGCTCACCCCGAAAAGCAAGACCGTGTACTGAAAGAAACCGAATTACTTCGACAATGCGTTTTAAAACTTCAGTCCAATATTTAATCTTAACTTCTAACTGCTTAATTATTAATATGTGATTTATGCCATATAATTATTAATATGTCATTTTTCATGCACATATGTGAGCCAAGTAAGCATACATTTTTTATGTTCTGAACTATTTTCATGTCCACCAATCTTTTCTTCTGCTTTCTTCCAATTGCTAAATCCGCCGTTTACAAATTTGTTTGTACTATTTTTATTAAAAAGCTTGCAGACGTAGCAGAAAATAT
>NW_017299858.1:99587-99975 GCF_001594075.2 Trachymyrmex cornetzi | reverse complement strand
TGCGGGGGATACTCGTAGGCGAGGGGAAGTGTAGCGCGGGGATTCTTCGGTGGTGGGGGTATGACATCATGCGGAATGGCAGTAAGATTTTGGGGACGGCAGTCACGTACGAGACAACAAAAAAAACATCATAAAAAATGAAATATTGCCATGAACAAAAAACAAACAGTTATACAACGAAAAGTGTTACAAAGGGTATATGCTCCAACCGTTTTTCGACCAAGATATAGCGTAATGTAATTTTTCTGTTGAAACAATATTTATTAATTATTTTAAATATCTAAATACAACCAAGTTTTATACTTGGTTATATTTACAAAGTTATATTATTACCAAGTAATATTATTGAGAGTAGGTATAGTAGGCGAGTTCTAACTCTATGTGGCTA
>NW_017299858.1:97009-97692 GCF_001594075.2 Trachymyrmex cornetzi | reverse complement strand
GGCTGACCATCGTGCGATGACGTGATTTAAAGACTGAAAAAAAGACATGGAAAACCACGAGCGAGTGGAACGCGAACTGCTGGAGCAGTGCGGCTAGGTCGCTACTCTGGTGGAGTGCTTCGCGTGGTTGCAACGATGTGACGAGTGCATCGAACGGCTCGAAGAACTTTGTCGTGCCAAGCGTTCGCGTCTCGCCGTTGGACATAGACAATCCGTGGTGGCGAGGATCGCGCGACTCGCGGGTGCAAAATCGCAATTGGAGCGACGGTTCGTGCGCGTTGGTGGTGGGCACGCGAGTGACGAATACGCGAATGGCAACGAGCAATCTCTCGTCTGGAGAGAGATCGACGCCGCGTTTGAAAGCCGCATATTGACGGGCGCTGTGTTAAATTCTAATTACATCGAGCCGCGGCGGTTTTTAGAAGACGCGAGAGAAATAGTGCTCGGGCAAGTTCGAGACGCTGTAGAAAGACACGGTAGCGTGAAAGTAAACACAGCGTTTAACGGTGAGTTCGCGACGAAAGATAAACGCGCCATTAAAAGTATCAACACTAAGAACATTGAGATATACCGATACACCGATTTGCGTGAGTGGTACGAGCGGCACGTCATCGAGCCCACGTTGACATCGAAGAGTTCCAAGAACGCGACAGCGGGTGGGCGCTGTCGCGAATCCTCAATTT
>NW_017299858.1:96108-96612 GCF_001594075.2 Trachymyrmex cornetzi | reverse complement strand
CCCGCCTCGTGAGCTCGCAACTCAGCAAAGATAAGAGTAAAAAATTTTTCTGTGATCGGTAAGTATACATAAAAAAATTATAATTGTCCTTTATATTAATAAATATGATAATAATAATAATAATTTATATGCGTTTTTTTCCAGATGCTTGCACTACTTCAGAACGAGTGAAAAATTGGAGTTGTACACAATAGACTGTGGGAAAATCAACAACTGCGCCATCCGCCTGCCGAGTGAGGACGACAGGTGGCTTGAATTCAGCAACCACTGCAACCAGGAACGAGTTCCGTTCGTCGTCTACGCCGACCTGGATTTTCCTGCGGAAAATGGAGCCCGACAAAGAAGGTGCGTCATCGTACACATACCAACAGCATGAGGTATGTAGTGTGGGCTACTACGTGCGTTGCTCATACGACAACTCGTTGTCGAATTATCGTTTTCGTCGCGGCAACGATTGCGTCACATGGTTCACCGAGGAACTCAGAAGTATAGTGCATCGCGTCA
>NW_017299858.1:93426-94307 GCF_001594075.2 Trachymyrmex cornetzi | reverse complement strand
GATGAAACGCGATATCGCTAGATTCGACACGAGCGATTATCCGGCGGACAACGCGTACGGTATGTCTCTCGCGAATAAAAAAGTACCAGGTCTTATGAAGGACGAGAACAACGGTATGATAATGACCGAATTCGTCGGACTCAGAGCGAAGATGTACGCGTTGAAGGTGGACGGTAAAAAAGACACAAAAAAGGCGAAAGGCGTAAAGAATAACGTCGTAGGGCGAATGATAACGTTTGACGATTACACCCGATGTTTAAACGAAGAGATCGAAATGACTCGTCGTCAGTCGTGTATACGATCAAAATTACACGAGGTATACACGATATCCGAGACGAAAATCGCTCTGAGTCCATACGACGACAAACGATACATCGTACCGAACACGACGGAGACGTTACCATGGGGACATTGGCGGATACCCTTGTAATATATGCATTGACATTTATGTTATACTATTATGTACTATTATTATAATTTTACACGTCATGTATGTTTTTACGTTTATACATATAAGTATTACTATTATGTTTTATGTAGTACCATTTATTATACATTATTATTTTCAATTCATGTATTAACCATTTTCTTATGTACTATCTTAGTTTTACATTTATATAAGTATTACTATTGTGTTTTATGTAGTACCATTTATTATGCATTATTATCTTCAATTTATGTATTAACCATTTTCTTATGTACTATCTTAGTTTTACGTTTATATAAGTATTACTATTATGTTTTATGTTGCGACATTTATTATGTATTACTATTATTTTTCATTTCATGTATCATACAGTTATATACATATTTTATATCTGTATACTCCAAAACGAAGATGGAAGGGATAATAAAAAATATTTTACACGTTTATATCCTTA
>NW_017299858.1:89631-93147 GCF_001594075.2 Trachymyrmex cornetzi | reverse complement strand
CGTAAACACCTCGGTGGTCCAATTTGGCGTGTAACCCTTCTCAAAAACCGTCTTGTACTTGTTCACGCGTACCGAATCGCCTACTTTGAATTTTTCCGGACCGGCGATCTTTATCGCGCTGTACACTGTGCCCAAGAGTCTTTCGGCGATCGCGGGAGTTACGTCGGCGGGTTGCACAGTGGGGCAGAATCGCAAAAACGTGGCCAAAATGGAAAAAATAAACTTTCTTATTTTGTACTATAAATAGTTTGGTTGCGTTCGGCTTTTGTCCCAGCATTATTTTCCAAAAGTGCAGGCCAGTGCTTGCTCCGATATCGCTAGTAGATTAGTCTTAAATTCGTCTTTGTTCCGAGCGTATGCAACATATACGAAAATAAAAAAAATTATATTATGTTTAAAGTGATATAACTTTAGTGAAAGTTATTTAATTTAAAAATCTTTCAAGATGGAAAATCTTCCTAAAGGTATGTATAACATATGTTCTTACGTATATTTATTATTAATTTCACGTATATGTAATTAAGAAACAGTATATATGAACCTCTTACAAAAAGACCGTATTTTACGGAACCTCGGTTTTCTAAAGTGCTTATAAAAAAACTCTTGCTACATCCTGCTTTGATCCAACATGGGATCTGTACCTTATATTATCACTTATGATATATTTCAAAACTAGCTGCCGTAGGGTGCCGTGTGAATTGTAGGACGAATTTTAGTACGATCACGCGGTTAAACAGAAATATTAAGTTGAAGTTTTATTTTGTTGTTACACTCTAAATTGTTACACACTATGCCAGTCCCATTTTGAACTAAATTTTCAATCTAACAGGATTTACATTGAAAGTATAAAAGGTTATAACAATCTTTTGAGGTTATATTTTAGTTTATTTTTGACAAAGAGCATACAGCATACATCCGAATGTCTTTTATAAAAAGAAATGTATTTCTTACTTATATTAAAGTAAATATAAGTAAGTAAGTAAGTAAGTAAGTAAGTAATATATATTTGAAAAATACAAGTAAGTAAGTAATATATATTTAAAAAATATAAGTAAGTAATATATATTTGAAAAATATAAGTATAAGTAATATATATTTAAAAAATATAAGTAAGTAAGTAATATATTTTTTTTGCAGAATCTACTAATAAAGAATTGGTCTTTTCAAGAAAGGAAGTTTTCTTCATGATTAAAGAAAACATGAAGGATGATTATAAAGTCATTATTAATGTTTTGCAAAAAGGTATTGCAGAGAAAAGTGGACATTTTCTAGAAATACGAGATGTTATGCAGCATACCTTATCTCGGTTATTTTCGAATATAAGAACAAGATGGGCAGCGGCAAAAAGGACACAAGTGGCGTTTTTAAGAAATAATGAAGAATGGCTCAATGATATGGTGCATTTTCCAATTTTATCTAGTAGTGAATGCGCAACATCAACACCAGTAAAGGAAGATAAGAAATTAGGTCGCCCTTCACATACCTTTGCATCTTCCAGCGAAAGATCTAAACGCAGAAAGACTCAAGAAGTACGCAATATGCTGTCTTCAGAGGAGTTGGCGTATGCTACTTATATGAGTCTTCGTTCATCAGGGCAATTACACGCTGCAAAAGTTGTGAAAGATGTAACGTCTACGAGCCCATCAAGAGCTTCGAAGTACATGACCGCTTTCCAATCAGAAAATGAACAAACATTGTCTGCCGATGAAGCGCTTTCAGTTCTGGTCGAAAATAGGTTTTCGAAACGCGCTTATCAGTTAATAAGAAATGTTGCCACAGAAAAAAAGTGCAAATTGTATCCCTCATATAAGAAAGTAGCAAATGCAAAAAATCTTTGTTATCCACCACGTTACTTTATTACGATAACTGAGAGTAGCGCTGAAGTAAAATTACAAGCTTTACTGGATCATACGGTCCAGCGAATTTTACTCTTTCAGAGGGATGTTATCGCTACTTTGACTCCTGACAATGTCAGAAATTTGACATTAAAATGCAAGTGGGGTTGTGATGGAAGCTCCGGACAAAGTGTATATAAACAAAAGTTTACCGAAGATGGAAAATCTGATGAGAGTATCTTTTTCACTTCACTTGTGCCGTTACAACTAGATACAGATCAACAATTAAATACAGAAATCGTCGTGTGGAAAAATCCAAGACCATCATCTTCCCGATTTTGCAGGCCAATAAGAGTGCAGTATGTGAATGAAAATGTTGAATCGACTGTAAAAGAAGTGAATGATATCGAAGAACAAATTAAACTACTTGTACCTTTTTCAACAGACATTCATGGGATGTTAATATCAGTGACATACAACATGATGTTTACGATGATAGATGGTAAAGTCTGTAACGCGGTGACCAGCACCACGTCTGCGCAACGTTGCTTCTTGTGCGGAGGTACATCGAAACAGTTTAATAACATCGATTATATTCTCACAAAGGAAATAAACAAAGACAATTTGCGATTCGGTATCTCGACTTTGCATGCGTGGATACGCTTCTTCGAATGCTGTTTGCACTTATCGTACAAGCTTGGAATTCAAAAGTGGCAAGCACGTACGGCGGATATAAAAAATATTATCCAAGAACTTAAATACAAAAGGGATTATACAAAAGGGTGTTATACAAAAGGGATTCAGTTTGCAACTAGGACTTGTCGTCGATCGTCCAAAGCTAGGATATGGAAGTACCAATGATGGAAATACGGCACGGCGTTTCTTCGAACACACAACTACATTTGCTACTATTAATTCATCGTTTTCACATTATTCTGCAGGCTCTTTCGAGTGGCCATAATGTAAATTGCGATAAATTTAGAGAATATTATTTGCAAACTGCGCGGAAATATGTCGATTATACCCGTGGTATTATATGCCAACTTCCGTACACAAAATTTTAATTCACGGACCAGAAATAGTAGCCTTTGCTTTATTACCGATTGGACAACTTTCGGAAGATGCGCAGGAATCACGAAATAAGGATATTAAAAGATTTCGCGAAGACTTCTCCCGAAAATGCTCGAGAGAAACAAACATGCAAGATGTTTTCAACCGGCTGTTGATCACTTCGGATCCATATCTATCGAGTGTTCGAAAACTGCCCCAAAAACCACTAAAATCACTGGCACCAGAAGCTGTTCAACTACTGGAACCACCCGAAATTCCTGCCACTGAACCACACAATTATTATATTGATTTGGAATCATCGGGAACCGACACCGAATCATTTACTTTATACGAATCTGACGATGAGCGAGATTTTTGCTATTAAAATAGAAATAATTACTTTAAAATTTTATTTTAATTGTTTTATAAATCTACTATCTCCAAAATCCCATTTGTGACATCCCTTTCACATTTTCGTCCATCATTTTGGGTCTGCCATTTTGAATTTTTTAATTTTGACTTCAGATTTGTAATCAGCAACCTCGAAAACCCCAGTATATTTAATTTCAATCATTTTAAAATAATTTTTTACATTTTGGCCACATTTTTGCGATTCTGCCCCACTGTGCGA
>NW_017299858.1:88529-88872 GCF_001594075.2 Trachymyrmex cornetzi | reverse complement strand
GTTGGGATCGTCCCAGTGCACGTAATCGATCGCGTTGTCGTTTAGCGTCATTGCGCGAGGTAATCCCTTTCCAGATTTCTTATTCGGTTACTTGGGTGTCATCGACATCAACGGCGCGATTATATGTTTGTACTTGTATCCACTGTTTCTCAATAATCGGCCCTGCGAATGATGCTTGTGTTTGTGCGCGTTCGTCGTCAGCAGCATGCTCTTGTACTTGTTCATATCGTCTTCCGTGTAGAGAGCATCGTCGGGAATTCTCTTGAATATCAATTCGTAAAGACCGGGTGTTCCGGCGTATCGTACGTCGTCGATAATTATATTGTCCGCATCATCTACGTCG
>NW_017299858.1:84688-85485 GCF_001594075.2 Trachymyrmex cornetzi | reverse complement strand
GTTGCATCAGCAAGAAGAAGCTTAGAGCGTCGAACGTTAAATTTTTACAATCTTTGGGATTCGCGGTGCGCAACTTTTGAAATGATTGATATCTTGAATATTACCGGTGAGCCGATCTTTGACGATCGCATCGTCAAGATCGAGACTCACACGTACAATCCGTTCGCCAATACAACTTTCGGATATAGCGACGAAATAAGAATACCAATACAGCAACAGGATTTTTACACGTTGCCGTGTGAAAGTTTTCTTTACGTCGAAGGAAGATTGACGGTGAAAAAGAAAAATGATCAGACGCCTACGACGCTTGTAAATAATTGTGTAGCATTCATGTTTGATGAAATTCGATATGAACTCAACGGCGTGGAGATTGACCGCAGTAGAAACGTAGGCATAACTAGCACGCTCAAGAATTACGTGTCGCTGACGTACGATAAAGCTTTGATTGCGCTCAACGCTGGATGGAACACTAGATCTGACACGGAGGAAGGACACTTTAATTTTTGCGTACCACTCAGCATGCTGTTGGCCTTTTGCGAAGATTACAAACGCCTGATCGTCAACGCTCGCCACGAATTGATTTTGATACGAGCGCGCAACGACAACAATTGCTTGGTGGGAAATCCTGTGACGGAGTCTGAAATTAAATTATTTAAAGTACAGTGGCGGATGCCTCACGTTGCGTTAAACGAGATCAATAAATTATCAATGCTGCGAACATTGGAAAGCGGTCGTTATCTGAGCATGAGTTTTCGCTCGTGGGATCTGTACGAGTATCCTCTGCTACAGAATACGAC
>NW_017299858.1:83040-83355 GCF_001594075.2 Trachymyrmex cornetzi | reverse complement strand
AATATATAAACGTATGTATTAACGTATGTATTAACGTATGTATGAACGTATGTATGAACGTATGTATAAACGTATGTATGAACGCATGTATAAACGTATTTATGTATGTATGTATGTAGGTATGTATTATATGTATAAACGTATGTATGTATAAACTTGTTGCGACACGTTTGAAATTCTTGGAAAGAGGGGGATGGCCTGCCCCTTCTTCGATTTTAGAAGGAACACCATATACGAAGTATCACGATTTACGAAAATGCGATCAGTCTTGTGATACCCGCTTGTACGAAAGGTCCAACAGCAGCAGTAGCAGCA
>NW_017299858.1:80371-82378 GCF_001594075.2 Trachymyrmex cornetzi | reverse complement strand
AGAATACAGCGTATTGCGAAAACTAAGTCATAAAAAAGACAAAAGGAAAAAAGGTTGTCGTACTTCTATGGGCGGGTGGTGGCGGCCCACGGTGACAGCGGCGGCAGCGGCCCGCGATGCATTTTTGGGGTGGTCGCGGGATCGCGGCAGCGACCGGGGGGACCTTCTCCGCGCTCTAGCCACATAGAGTTAGAACTCGCCTACTCTCATTAATTGTGAAACTTGGTTGTATTTAGGTATTTAAAATAATTAATAAATATTGTTTCAATAGAAAAATTACATTACGCTATACCGTGGTCGAAAAACGGTTGGAGCATATACCCTTTGTAACACTTTTCGTTCTATAACTGTTTGTTTTTTGTATTGTTTTTTGTTCATGACAATATTTCATTTTTTGTGATGTTTTTTTTGTTGTCTTGTACGTGACTGCAGTCCCCAAAATCTTACTGTCATTCCGCATGACGTCATACCCCCGCCACCGAAGATCCCCGCTTTCCCTCGTCTCAGTATCCCCGCACCCCGCGCTCCCCTCAGAGGACCTGAGTTAGAACCCGCTTACTATACCTACTTATATCAGCCAGTTTCGCATGCATTTTTTACCGTTAGCCAAGGTTCGCAAAAAAACTTTTGAAGATAATAATCTGTTTTGATTTTTATATTGTCTAACAGAAGCATGAAAATTGTTATCTTCTTTCTGAAAATATTCGTAGCCTTTATCTAAATACTTTTGCCTCACATTGTCATGCATTTCTATGGGCCACAAAGCGGGATCTTTATTTACCGATTCTGTAAATAATGTAAATAGAAAATAAATAAGGAGAGAGAAAGAACAAGAGAGGAGAGAGAGAGAGAGAGAGAGAGAGAGAGAGGAAAGAGATTGCATTGATATCAGATTTCGTTTATCACCATAGTCAGAAGATTCTATATCTATAAGTGAAAACTTGTGTGATTTTTAAAAACAGTAAATATAACTCTGTATTTCAACTCCATAAGTAACCCACTCCACCAATAAGGCCCAGATTTTTATTATATGGTTAACTTGTGGTTAAACTTAACCTGATGTTTCATCCAATAATCTTCTTCTATGATGATGTCATGAATGGAGCCTATTGGGTGAAACATCAGGTTAAGCCCGTTAAGCTTAACCACAAGTTAACCAGATAATGAAAAATCGGGCCTAACTCTATAATCTGCAAAAATGTACCTGTGACGGAATCGGCTTTTTTGGTTATTAAATCCTGATTATTCATATCATGATTATCATCTGAGTGTTCATTACAAATGACAGCATCCTTAATATTTTGTTCATCACTAACAAAAGTTGCTGAGTTTAATGATAACACCGAGATTTGCTGAATCTTATCGTCACTTTCACTAATAATAGTGTCTCCAGTTTTGGTTTCGACAGGAAAAAAGTTGGTTAGTTTTGGTAGTTTATTTTTAAACTCTTCATGTCTGTTGCGTTTTACGTTTCGAAGCACCACTAGCGTATTTTCGTGGATTCATTATAAACAATAAACATAAACTTTCTCGACAGAGATTCCGACTTCTTTTACTTATATTCAGTAGTGATATAGCCGTAACAGTTGCCGTACACAGCAGGGCGGCGACGACATCAAAACAAATTATAGGGACTTTATATGTGTAAGCGTGCGTGTGTGCGTGTGTATTGTTACAGATAAAAAGCCATAGAAATATGTACAATGAAGTGCAAAAATTAGTACTTCGGTGTAGGAACAGCCCAATTAGGTAACTCACTAGACCGATGACAGCGTTTGATTGGCTGATATTTCTGTTTAATATTAGGTCTGTTCGCTTTGTTTACATTCTGCTCTTTGCTTCTCTCTCTTTCCAATGTCCCAAATATATAGTTATCTCGTTTTAAGTGCACAAGTTTTTGGGAATATCACGCAATGCGAACAGGCCTTTTGACAATTTATCAATAAATACAATTTTAAGCTAAGGGGCCCCCTAAAAAGACGGGGCCCGGGGCTATAGCCCCCTTAG
>NW_017299858.1:78309-80353 GCF_001594075.2 Trachymyrmex cornetzi | reverse complement strand
TGCATGCAATGCCATGGCTAATCATGAAGTGAGACCCATATTCAATCAGTTTCACAGCTGAGTGGTGATGAGCAACTCAAACTGCAATTAAAATTCGTTTTTTGAATATCGTAAACGGGCTACTCACATGATGATCAGCTCATCTCGCATATCCACCATACAAATTCCACACGGAGTACATTTTTCACAATATTACAATAAATTTCGTGTCCAGAATCGTCGATAAATACAAAATTTTAAACAAAGAAAACTCGAGAAGATTCATGAGTTTTAGTCAGTACTGAGTGCGGTCAAATAATAAAAGAATTTCAAAACATTGCGGTTAACGATTCAAAAGCACCGAATATAGATGAAAACAACAAGTCTCACTCATATAAAAGACACATCTTATAGTTTGTCAATTAACTCCACGTAAATCTGATTTAAAGCTACGGTATCGTTTTGTAAATTCAGCCCATTTTTTTGTCTTTTTATATGTATCATTTCTGACACTAGACGCTTATTATAGAATCCCTCAGCATCCAGAACCTCAACGTTCTCCCAATCGAAATCATGTTCGCACTGCAACCTATGGTCTGTAATAACCGATTTTGACGACGTTGTGCTGTTAATATGCTTCCTATGCTCCGAGATCCTAGTTTTTAGTTTTCTACCCGTTTGACTGGCATAAGAAGCATCGCAGTCGCAACAATTGATCCTATAAACTACATTTCTTATTGATTCGATTGGTAAAGAATCTTTATGCACTCGAATAAATTTATTTAATTTGTTCACACTAAAAAACGAAACTTTATGAACCATACCATTAATGAAGTTTTTAAATTTATTCGAGATACCTTCGATGTACGGAATGGAAAACCATTTTATTTTCCCTTTTATTACATCAATATTAGATTTTTTATTATTTGTGACATTAAAATTATTTATTATCTTTTTTATTCTCATATTCATAGTCTTAAATATTAAATCTAAAGGATAGTCGTTATCCATAAGTAATTTAACAATAAAATCAAGATATATTATATCTTGAGTAATATTATATTTTACAAGTAATATTATATTTTATTTCTCCCGCAAATTATCTAATTATTATTATGTATTTTTTTACGAAATTTATTTTCAGGTGTTAAACTTAATTCCTGCTGTTTTTCGTCTCCAAAATTGATTTGTTTCGAAGGGAAGATGAATGAATACCTTAATCAAAGTAATTTCCTCCATTTTCTACTTTATTACTAATTAATAATACTTTATTAATAATACTTTGATTAAGATATTTTCTTTCGAAACAAATCAATTTTAGAGAAAAACGGCAGGAATTAAGTTTAACACCTAATATTATTGAAAATTGGTGGGATTCGTCGACTTTATCTCAACTGACTAGTCTATTAAAAACTTTATTTTTGAAAGCTGGACCAGTTTGGTTAATTTAGAACATTTTCGTTTGGAACAAAATTTGGGACTTTGTCAAATTTACGTATGGTTTACATCTTTGTTTAACTGCAACGAATTTGTTAACTAAGTTAGGAAACAATAATGAAAAAATTTATTTGTTAACTAGGCTAGCAAATGATAATCACAACCAATTTATTCGATAACGATTTCCATTTGTTTATATTTAAGACATAAATCATGAAGGTTAGAAAGAGAAACTAATTGTAAGATGCACACACATTATAAAGTTTTATTATTTTACAGTAATATGAACAGTTACACACACTGTTTTTATTTCTTATACATTCATATAATAATTATACTATCTTTATAGTATTCTAAGGGCGACCGTTACCAACGCCGATTAACTCAATCAGCAGTCATCCTATTATAGACAGAAGTTATCACAGTTAAGTAGGAACGCAGAAATGGAAGTTATATCACGAAGATAATAAGAACGATACAGACTTACTATTAGCTCTACTGCTGATTGAGTTAATCATCGATTAAGTTAATCAGCGTTGGTAACAGTCGCCCTAAGTAGTTTCAAATAATCTTGCCTTGCATTAATTGGCAGTTACACAAACTATTTTTATTTCTTATACATTTATGT
>NW_017299858.1:75099-78294 GCF_001594075.2 Trachymyrmex cornetzi | reverse complement strand
TGTAAAATAATAAAACTTTATAATGTGCATCTTACAATTAGTTTCTCTTTCTAACCTTCATGATTTATGTCTTAAATTAAATTAAATATTGATTACCGGTTTATAATTTCGTTTTCATCTAATCTCATTTTGTTAAATATTGAGTTATAAACAAATGGAGATCGTTATCGAATAAATTACTTGTCATTATCATTTCCTAGCCTAGTTAACGAATATACCAGTGTATAATCCCATCTTCGTTCGATTTTCTTTTATTAAATATTAATTATAAATTTTTTCATTATTGTTTCCTAACTTAGTTAACAAATTCGTTGCAGTTAAACAGAGATGTAAACCATATGTGAATTTGACAAAGTCCCAAATTTTGTTCCAAATGAAAATGTTCCAAACTAGTCCAGCTTTCAAAAATAAAGTTTTTAATATTCTAGTCAGTTGAGGTAAAGTCAACGAGTCCCACCAATTTTCAATAATACCTGAAAATGAATTTCGTAAAAAAAGCCTTGTACATAATAATAATTAGATAAATTACGGGAAGTATAAAATATAATATTACTTGTGTTTATTACATATAAAATGCAATAGCTCCTGACAGACTTGGAAAATTGTTCGTTGCAGATAAACAAAGATGTAAACCATACATGTTGAATTTGAAAGTTCGAAATTTTGTTCCAAACATTCTTTCGCAAATTCCATTTGAGAAAAGTCTTCTTGACGTTTTCTGGATGGATTCATTAATTATTAAATACATATTTTATACAATTTTATTATATCAGAATTCTTTTGTCTCATTCCCCATCACACTTGTGATCTAATCATATTCTGCATTACCAGTAACGCGTGCTCTTGGCCATAGGCATATAGGCACCTCGACTTGCTGATATATTATACAGAGCCATGCTTTACTAGTAATGCAGAACCTACACATCAGTAAATCAGGTTGCCTGTCTGCCCATGGGCAGAAGCATGCTTTATTAGTAATGCAGAATAAGATTAGATGACAAGTTCTACGGGGAATGAGACAAGATTGAATTTTACATGCTACTAGTATACCATAAAGTTCAATAATAAGATTAAAAAAATTTTTTAATATGTATTAAATGTTGTCATTTATCATTCCCCGTTGGACTTGCGATCTAATCATATTCTACATTACCAGTAATGCATGCTTCTGCCCATAGGCATATAGGCAACTCGACTTATGGAGTATATTATACAGTTAAACAGAGGTGTAAACCATACGTGAATTTGACCAAATTTTGTTCCTAATCAAAATGTTCCTAACTGGTCCAGCTTTCAAAAATAAAGTTTTTAATAGTCTAGTCAGTTGAGGTAAAGTCAACGAGTCCCACCAATTTTCAATTATACCTGAAAATGAATTTCGTAAAAAAAGCCTCATACATAATAATAACACTGCGCGACGTTTTAAGACTTTTTTTCTGCTGTTTGAATAAAAGATATCATTTCCGATGTATTTTTGCCCGCTGAACACGAATCCGGCAATGAAATTGCTCTATCACGTCACGTTTTTGAGAAAAGTGAAGTTAAAAGTGTCAAAATTGACGTTTTTTGACATATTTGTGATTTTTTTGCTACCGAAGTAAATTTTTTTTTCTACTTTCGTTGGCGCCATCTTAAAGTGCCAACTTTTATCTTTAAAATATATTTTTTTTAACGCCGTACATTTTGTTTTCACCGAGATAATCTCTGCGTAGCCACACAAAAAAAAACGTTTTTGATAAAAAAACCGGAAAAATTTCACAAAAAAAAGCGTATGAGACGCTTTGACAATATATAACTAAAGCTCTAGTAAAGTTAAATAACATTTACAATACTTTAGTTATTATAATTTAAAAGAAAAGATAAAAAAATTCATATACCTATATAAAATAATAAAATAAATCTGAAGAAATTTAAAAAACAATAAAAATAATGAAGATAATATAAACAATAAAAAAATAAAAATGAAAAATAAAAAAAAATATAAAATATAAAATATATAAAAATAAAAATATATAAAAATAAAAAGGAGTGTAATGTAGACTGCCTTCACGTGGTGCACTCTGGGAAACAAAAAAATTGTATAAAATTGCTATTTTTATGTCTAAATGATCTACAAACAAAAAACATATTGCAGGATCTTCTCTGTCCAGTTAACAATTTTTTTATTTAATATAAATTTGAAATTCTTTTATAAATGTTCAAAATTTCAAAATTAATATTGTAAACAATATTTTTTAAATTAAATTAAAGCGCAAATGACAAATTTTTGTGTTAAAAATTTTTTGCGATGACAAATTTTTCTGCCATATTGAATTCTCCATTTTGAATTTCGAAAATTTGACTTCAGATTCGAATTTAGTGACCTTAAAAACCTTGCTACTAAAAAATATATATATATATCATGACACAGTTTTAAAACTTCTTCCAAAACATTTTTGGCACAGAACGTTTTTCTTTGCATGACTACGCAGAAATTATCTCGGTGAGAAAAAACGTACGCTGTTAAAAAAAATATATTTTACAGATAAAAGTTGGCACTTCAAGATGGCATAAACGAAAGTAGAAGAAAAAATTTACTTCGCTAATAAAAAAATCACAAATATGTCAAAAAACGTCAATTTTGACACCTTTATCTTCACTTTTCTCACAAACCTGACGTGATAGAGTAATTTCATTACCGGATTCGTATTCAGCGCGCGAAAATACATCGGAAATGGTATCTTTTATTCAAACCGCAAAAATCACGTCCCCCAGTGTAATTAGATAATTTGCGGGAGGAATGAAATATAATATTACTTGTGTTTATTACATATAATATGCAATAGCTCCTGGCAGATTTAGGAAATTGTTCGTTGCAGATAAACAGACATGTAAACCATACGTGAATTTGGCAAAGTTCCAAATTTTGTTCCAAACATCTTTTCGTAAATTCCATTTGAGAAAAATCTTCTTGACGTTTTCCGGATAGATTTATTAATAAGAGGTTTACTTAACACAAGAAAATCTCGACAAGAAATGCATCATGAAACGTATCTTTAAATTACAAATTACATAATAATCACCGATTAGGGTTAATCGAGTTGATGATATCCTTTGTATACAGTCTGTAAAGTAAGAGCGTGTACAGGTTAATGTGTAGAAAAATTTATTTTTAATGATTTTTAAGTACATAGATTTGTTGTACTCCATGAAAAG
>NW_017299858.1:72459-74796 GCF_001594075.2 Trachymyrmex cornetzi | reverse complement strand
CCCTGTTTTGAAAAGCAGCCCCAAAGATAAACTTTTACAGGGTGTTTAACGGTCCGTTGTATTAATCTATTGGTCATGGTTGACCAGGAACGTCGGATGGTAATATATCCCCAAACAGAAGCTTCGTCCGTAAAAATCACGTTGCTCCAATCTCGGTCCAAATTCTCCTTTGCCCAAGCAAGTCTTTTCATCACATGTTTTTCGCCTAACAGTAGTTTCTTCATTGTGCTTCGATATTTGATGTTATGCGTAAGGAGATGGGTTCGAATAGTTGTATGTGATATTTCTATACCCTTCTGTTTTAATTTTGCTGCTCCTTGTCGCAATGTTAAGGTCGGATTCCGCTTAAACAAATTCACAATTTTTGTTTCCATGTTCGGCGTTGCCTATCGAGCCACGTTCTGGCAAGTCATCGACATTTTTTGTCTTCTTATATTGCTGAATTCACTTAGCGACGAACGATTTTGACTTTCCCATGTATTTAGCAGCCGCTACATATGACATTTTTGGTCCTTTCGGGTGGGAACAAAGGAACACAGCTTCGTAGCGCGATGCGTATGCGGCACTCATAGCGGTTACCGTGTTTCTCAGATAAGAATTCGACACCAACTGAATCTTTTGTGACAAAGCATTCACGACAAAGGTTCCATCTATCGATTCACACAAAAACTAGGACGATATTTGAAGCCAACTGCCATTTATGCCGTACACGCTCTTACTTTACAGACTGTATATGATCTAGTTTTTTCTTCAAGGATATTTTTATAATTCGAATTAGGGTTAATCGAGTTGATGATATCCTTTATATATGATCGTATACAAACTTACTTTTTTAAAAAAAGGTAATAAAGCGCTACGCGTGTGTGCTTCTCGTGTAGAACCACCATTTGGGCTGGTTTCACCAACGCCAATTACTTAATCAGCCGTAGAACTGATGACTAATCGCATTTGCTGTTTAGTAGAATTGACCACTTACGGTTGACAGTGAATCACCGATTAGGGTTAATCGAGTTGATGTTTTTTCTTCAAGGATATTCTTATAATGATATATATCATTCGTATAAAAGATTTGATATCAAGAACTGGCGCAAAGTTAAATCTTATTTCTCTCTCTCTTTATACCATGTCAAATTATTTATCTTTTGATATGTATCATTTGTATAAAAGAATTGATATCAACAACTGTGGCGCTAAGTTAAATTATACTATCAAAATAAAAAGTAAAAGTGACACTATTTATTTAACTCTAATGATATGTATCATTCGTATAAAAGATTTGATATTAACAAAATTGCCAAACTAAATTCATCAAAATCGTATCAAAATTTTATATATTCGTAAAAAAGAATTGATATCTACAATTGGCGCCAAGTTGAATTCCATGTAATTCGAATACCAAATTAAATAAATAATATTAACTTTAATGATATATATATATCATTCCTATAAAATAGTGCTCGGAAATAGTTGCTCGTTTCGGGCAGATTCCTAAGGTCCCCCAGGCCCAGGCCCCACTACCACTCGAAACTCGTCGGCCGAGCCGCCGATCGCTTACGTGATGCTGTGCCCCAGGAGCGTCGCGATACGAAAGGTATACTGGGAGCATATCTTTCCGGCAAATATCATTAAAATATTTTCTTTCCTACGTGATTTTTATTTTAATAAATAATTAAAATAAATTTTTTATTATTAACATATTTTATTATTAACATAAAAATTTTACATCATAAATATTTTACGATGTAAAATATTTATGATGTAAAATTTTACTTTATCGAGTCACATATATTTAATCATTCTTTTTTATTTCTTAATGAAATAAACCTACTGAAGAAACTACTTGAAAAACGTATCAATAATAGTACTTTCAAGATAACATGGAAAGCCATTGTTCATATTATAATTATCAGATTGTAATTTTTAATTAAATATTATTGCAGAATATAATATGTTAATAATAAAATATGTTAATAATAAAAGATTTATTTCAATTATTTATTAAAATGAAAATCACGTAGGAAAGAAAATATTTTAATGATATTTGCTGGAGAGATATGCTCCCAGCATACTTTTCGTATCGCGACGCTCCTGGGGCACAGCATCACCTGAGCGATCGGCGGCTCGGCCGCCGAGTTTCGAGTGGTAGTGGGGGTGGTCTCAGGAATCTGCCCGAAATGAGCAACTAATTTCGAGCACTGCTATAAATGGTTTGATATCAAGAACTGGCTCCAAGTTAAATCCCACTTCTTTATACCATGCCAAATTAAATAAATAATGAATATTAATCTAATGGTATGTATTATTTGTACGATCGATTTGATATCAACAACTGTGGCG
>NW_017299858.1:70717-72336 GCF_001594075.2 Trachymyrmex cornetzi | reverse complement strand
TGAAGAATCTTCCTACTCCAATCCAAATGGTTTAAATTCCTCTTAAATGAAATTATTATATCAAATTTCGTTCAAAGACATTTTCTCTTCCAACTAAAGTAGTGGTTATTTAATTCTTCTTTAAAACATTATACAAAACATTATCACATAATTGCGTTACCTTGCTCAATTTAAGTGTTACCACAAAAAATTAAAGAATTTACCGTATAAAATAAAAAAAATTAATTTTAATATAATTATAATATAATTTAAAAGTAATTAAAGTGATAATAAATTCTCTTTCATAATGCATGTCTTACAAATCTAAATTTATTTTTCTTCGATTTAAACTTAATAGCATTCACAACGATCATGATTTACACAACTCTATAACTCAATCATATACACATGCTTGATATTTTAACTCTCATTGGGGATTCGAAATATTCATATTTTTTAATATGATTCTGACTGTTCTTATTAATATGTTTCTTATTTATATTATTTTTTATAAATATTATATTCTTATCCTTCTTAATTTTACATTCATGCTTTACTACTATACTACCATGTTATTATATATTGAGATCTAGCAGCGCCAAGTGTTTTTACATGAAAAATTTTTTTATTTAAATTAATTTTTTTTATTTTATGCGGTAAATTCTTTAATTTTTTGTGGTAATACTTAAATTGAGCAAGGTAACGCAATTTTATGATAATGTTTGGTATAACGTTTTGAAGAAGAATTTAATAACCACTACTTTAGTTGGAAGAGGAAATAAATGTCTTTGAATGAAACGTAATATAATAATTTCATTTAAGAGGAATTTAAACCATTTGGATTAGAGTAGGAAGATTCTTCAATAAGTATACGTATACTTAGGTTTCGTTGCATAAAAATTAAAGATAGTACTATTTGGATTATGTAAATAATAAAGATAGTATCACACACTTGAGTTTTACTTTTCATTTTGATAGTAGAATTTCACTTGGCGCCACAGTTGTTGATATCAAGTCATTCGTACAAATAATACATACCATTAGATTAATATTTATTATTTATTTAATTTGGCATGGTATAAAGAAGTGGGATTTAACTTGGAGCCATTTCTTGATATCAAATCTTTTATAGGAATGATACATATATCATTAAAGTTAATATTATTTATTTAATTTGGTATTCGAATTACATGGAATTTAACTTGGCGTCAATTGTTAATATCACATCTTTTTTATGAATAATATATAAAATTTTGATAAAATTTTGATGAATTACGTTGGCGCCAATTTTGTTGATATCAAATCTTTTATACGAATGATACGGGGTGATACCGATTGATCACGGCTCGATTGGGCATCACCAATCACAGCGACCAGGTGTCTAGGAGCTTTGTAGTCTCAAGCGCTGTGAGTGGCTCGTGTCCAATTGAGCCATGTCCAACTGGGTGCCACCCGAATGATACATATCATTAGAGTTAAATAAATAGTATCACTTGGGTTTTACTTTTGATAATAGAATTTAACTTGGCGCCACAGTTGTTGATATCAATTCTTTTATTCAAATGATACATATCATAAGATTAATAATTTGACATGGTATAGAGAGAGAAGGAGAGAGAGGGGGGAGGGGGCGAGGTAGG
>NW_017299858.1:62916-70541 GCF_001594075.2 Trachymyrmex cornetzi | reverse complement strand
ATATCATTATAAGAATATCCTTGAAGAAAAAACATCAACTCGATTAACCCTAATCGGTGATTCACTGTCAACCGTAAGTGCTCAATTCTACTAAACAGCAAACGCGATTAGTCATCAGTTCCACGGCTGATTAAATAATTAGCGTTGGTGAAACCGGCCCAAATGGTGGTTCTACACGAGAAACATGCATGCTTAGCGCTTTTTTTACCTTTTTTAAAAAGGTAAATTTGTATACGGTCATATATACAAAGGATATCATCAACTCGATTAACCCTAATCGGTGATATGTTGAATGTAACGCGAGACTTTAAATTAACAATATCCTGGCCAGAGTGACAAAAAGTCTCACTGAGAAATCGGAGCAATGCGTGACACGCGCATCGCGAGCCGTGATTGGTGCGCGGTGACTTATTCTTATTCTGCTAGATTACAGGCGTTGAGATGCTCGGAGTAATTTAGTTTTTCCCAAATTTCGCGTAGGATGGTAACGACATAACGGTTGTAACGTATGAAAATGATTATTTAACTCTACGCGGAGTTATTCAAATTGTAAATTCGTCGCGACGCATCGGCACGAGGTATGCGCTTTACGGGCGTTCCTATTGGCTCTCGCGGTGCGCGCGTCACGCAGCGTCGGCATGGCTGAATCGTATATCGCTGAGCAATTTCTTACTAAGAATGTTATTAGTTAATTAATAAAAATATTCTGGTGAACGATTGTGAGGAACGAAAAGAAAAATATTCTAGCACGAAACGCACACACACACACAAAAAAAAAAACAAAATTTCTTGAAGAGGGCAGGACGTAACATTCTTTTAAATATATTTTTCTTGGTTTGTAACTGGAGATTTTCTCTAAAAAAAAAGTTTTTTTTGTGCGACTTTTCTTATACATTGAAATAACGTCAGTTTAATTTTATTGATGTGTTTTTTGTAACTATGTTATAGTTTGAAAAATATTTCTATTTCTATTTTTATTTAATTTAAACAACACATCCGAATATAATGAAAATATTATTTTATTTTAATTTTTTAATTACACAAGAAGTAAATTTAGTTGATTCTCAACTAAAATCAAGCTATTATTTACATCCGTATATCAGCGTGTACCATCTGCTTTTCTGGGCATACTTTCTCATAATGTTGTGTTCTTCCTTAGTTTCGAGCATATCCCAGTCTACGATCCGTGAGATCTTTAATCTAGAAACATCAGCGATATGTGTTCGATATTTTGAATGTAATATTCTCAATAATTATAACATCATCAACAAAGTCTAATGCTCAGTAGCTAATTAAATAATTCTCGTAGAGTATCTGAAGGTAAATTTAAGGAAGTCTTAAATATAAGTCCTGACTATGAATAGGGGAGACCGGGGACAAAAGTAACATTTTGATTTTGAAGTGTTATAACAGTTAAAATATAATATTTACATTAAAAAAAGTATATATCCTTAGATGTAGAATTTATTTAGCTACAAAATATTCTTTGATTCAATTTTTCAATGTATCTAGAAAAAAAGTTAAGTTTGTTTAAAGACTATGAGGAATTTTGTTATAACCGTCTCAACCTCTGGGACAATTGTATCATATTTATAAATAAAATAATAGTTATTTTATTGGTTTTATTAATAAAAATACATAATAAAGAAAGGTTCAAATAATTTAAATAAAACAAAATATAATCAGAAGAGCCAAAACAAAACAAATTTTAATGTACATATGATACAGATGACATTAAGTAAAATAAAAGTAAAAACAAAATAAAAATATGTCTACATCAAACTAACGTTTCGACCATCTTCGGATTATTTTCAAAGTTATAAACAAATATGTATATGAAAGCGGTTAACTACAATAGATTAACATAGATCATTAATTATAGAAGTACAATGAAAATTATTAAAAATAGACTTTCGTTGTTCAGGCCTGATTTCAGTTATATGTAGTCGACGAAAGACAGATCCTGGATTTACGCCTGTAATGTCCACCGCTGTTCGCTAGGAACGGCGAACGTCACGAGTCGCGACGTCAAAACGTTACCATGGTAACGCTGCTCGCCGCGAAAAGACGGCTCACGCGCGAAACGCGATCACGCCAACGACCCGTGATCCCGAGCGCCCGCAATCTCGGACGCCGTGCGCATGCGTGACATAATTAAATTAGAAGCTAAAAATCAGGATAAGACCCATGAATTCCAATAAAAAAATAACGGGAAAGGACGTAGCGGATGTCCTTAAGAGTAGAGAACTAGCTAAAGAAGCATCGCCGTTAGCGCACGAATTAGATGCACAAACTCCAAATGCAACTAATTCAAAACGCAATGGTGCAGTCACCGCAATCTGTACCACCACAGGACTTAACACTAAATTAGCACCAAATGAGAAAGCGCAAAATGCACATCTTCATCGGCAAGTGCCAGAAAAGGTATTAAACAAATAGTGTAAAAGCCGTTGCGATAGAGAACAAAGAGCGAAGGCTCTATAAGTAAAACTACTTATAAAAACGAGCGACCGCTGTTCGTTACAGTTCGCTACGAGCAAGCGTGCGCCCGCAACTGCAAGCGATGCAGCCCAGGGGCGGAGCTCCAAGGGAGCCCTGTCAATATCTCATCCCTCGAATTTAATGTTCTAAGACGATTAAATTAACGAAAAGTAAAACGATAGAACATTTTAGAACAATTTTCGCAAACAAGTATAGATGTTGACGGATCAATCCCCTTTGCCGCTCAGCATCACCCCTTGTAATATTATATAAACGGCGACCCGAATGGTCCCGGGGAGTTCAGTGCGAATTTTCAGCAGAATTAGAGTTCGATACGAATTACTAGAGGAAAAAGTTCTATACGAATTATCGGAGGAAAGAATTCAGTAAGAATTTTCATTAGAGTCAGAGTTCTGCAAATTTTCTCGAATCGCTTTAGTCAAATCGTACAATCGCATATCAGTGGGCATAGTTCAGACGCATAAAAATTCAATATTGAAAAATTATTAGGCGAATAATCATCGAGATTTCGCGATAAAGGGCGATTTTCATGTTTTCTTTCTCTTTTTTTTTATTTCTTTCTTTTTGTTTGTTCGCGAGCTATTCGGGTCCGGTGGTTGGTACCTTGCCCCAGGATCTCCAAGGCGAATTCTACAGGAACCATACGCGGTAGTCGACCCCTCGTCAGGAGGAGGAAAATTCAAGAAAGGCCTCCGTCAAAGTGAGTTCAGTGTGCACTTCGACATCCGAATGACGCGGAGTTGCGAATAGTATCCTCGGCCGTTGACTTATAGACAATTTTAAGTAAAATATTGTGAACATTACGTGCATTACGTCGTTAAACCGCAAATCGAAAGCGCAATTTAGTAAACCTTTTTTGCATCTTCTCTTTCCATAGTCGGCTCACCTAACTCAGCGAATGTTACACCGGTACCAGCAAGCATATTATTCTTTCCTGTAAATTTTACCGATTAGTTCCTTCCGTCTTAAAGCGTAAGGACAACCGCAAGTTGGAATTAAATAGTTTCTTTTGTCAAAATTCTTTTTTTTGTTGTTTTTCTCCCCATTTTCTTTTTTTTTCTTTCCTACAGTCCCTTTGCGAATCGCGCCTCATTCGTTGCGAGTGCCTGTCTGTCGTTGAGTCGTTTGTGCCGTCTATTATCAAAGTGAATATATAAGTGCCGCGAATCGTATAAGCGATGACTCCCAACCTTGAACCGTATTCTAACCGGGTACGGGTTCCGTCCCTCATAAAAAAATTCCGTCCAAGCGAGCGTCTGCAGCGCTGCGAGGACTTCCTGTCATCGGTCACTGTGCAGCTTACGCCGAGCTCCGGCCGTCGCCCGAACGGGGCACAAGGGCTCACAACGAGCTCCCCGCCGTTCAACCCTCCGACCTTCCTTCGTCGCTCGTCAATGGAACCTTTTCGGTATCCGCCCGCCGACCACCCGATATAATTTATATTTTTTTTATATTACTATTATTTATATTCACTATTCTCTAATTAATATTAACGAGTTCGAACGCGCGCTCCGCGTCCGGCGAAATAAAAAAACCGGACGTGACAACGCCAAACGTTCAAACATCGCTGAGTATCTAACAATGAATAGATGTAGTTGTCAAAAAATAAATCCTAGATATACGCCATGGTTTGATTACAAAAAGTATTCGCCAAATATAAAAAAGTCGCTGATAATGCTATTAAGTAAGCCGAAGTAACCACCCTTCTTACAAAATCCAGATTTTCTACAGTATAAAATTGAATAATTGACCCCTGGCATCGATGTTACTGTTGTCCCCTAATGGTATTTTATGATTCATAATAAATTTTTTAAATAAAAACCTAGATAAAAATCAACTCAGATGTGAAAAAATCAACATGGATAATCATTGAAACATATTAAGATAATACATTATACCTTTGTGTAGGAAATAAACGAAACGTAATTCGTAATCGTGGTGTATTGAGAGACTGTCACAAGAATGGATCTGAATAATTGAGCTCGGAGATTGAATGTATAAAAGTCCTTTATTGTTGCTCGGGTACACGTACGTCGCGAACTATATCCTCCTTGCACCACACACTCCTCTCACCACACACTCCTCAATTCCCCTAATGCGTTCTTCTCTCGCTTCTCCCGCGTACTACATTCCCTAGCGGGCCCTTCTCTCATTTCCCCGCGCGCTACATTTGTTATAAAGAAAAAAAAATTTTTGTGCACGCAATAAAAGTTACTTGATGCGTGAAAAAAGTAATTTCTGCTTCTGCAATCGTGCATGTTCCGCGAAAATCATCATGTAATGAACGATTCAATGCCTATCTGTTTATAGAATTTTATCACGCGGCTACATATACATATCTGTTATAGTTTAAGAAATATTGACGATATTACTGTTGTCCCGTGTTACTTTTGTCCCCGATTTCCCCTTCGGGCATAAGATTTTGCAACGCAGCTACTTTTTCGTAATTTTACGAGTAGAATATCAATGCCATTTAATAAAACGTATTTTTTCGCTGTAAAAATGGTACGTGAAAATTTTCAATAAAATCATCATTGCTAACGTATATGGAGCTAAAGTTTCGTAGATACACTGCGCGGTTTCGCACACGCCAAATTTTGCCCCTTGCAAACGCATTCACGTGAAGAAAGAAAAATAAAATTATTATTTTAGAAAAATTAAATATATAAGAATGTAATAAAATAATCTAGATGTGATACAAGGATATATGAACAATAGCCAGATTACAGTTGCTAAAATATAATATTTCAAATAACATAAAATAAAATAAAACATACGTTTCAACCAGATGATTCGGCCATTATCAATGTTGTTAAACATAAATAAATATAAGATTACGTCCTAACAGTTATAGACGTAAGTTATACTAAACGACTATAATTACATCTAATTAATTTAGTTACAAAAAATAAAATAATAGTACGCAATTTGAAGTACGAAACAAATAATTAATAAAGTTACAAAAAATAAAATGAATTTATTTACGTCGAAACGTATGTTTTATTTTATTATACATATATGAGCGGATGATCGAATAAATTATTAAAATCGGAAAATTTTGTGAAACCACTCTTAGGCTTATTAGACGCGTTTTTGCATGAAACGAAAGAATCTGGCAAAAAAAACGTCGTTCTGCCTTATGATCTGAGATATTAAGGCTCCTGAGTAGTCGCGACGGCCATGTTGGAATCGTGACGTCAGAAGCGAGGAATGACACGTTAATTTACGCACGATGCCATTTGTAAACAAAGACAATTTGGATGAAATTAAACGATGGGTTCGCTTTAAAACACTTGTAAAAATCGATGAAAACTGTCCTTTTCTCCCTTGATAGTCAGTAAATGGTCGTAAAAGACTCGTAAAGTGAGGCTATATTCTGGCAGAAACATATGGTTTAACAGCTGTTGAAACGAGTGAAATATACACTTTTACGTATAAAATTTCAAGATAACTTTAGTTTTTATCGAAAATTAAGACTTTGATAAGTACGAGACAAGTCACATTTTCACAATTCAGCAAATAATAACGAAATGGCACCGTGCACAAATTTCGTCGTCAAAACTGGTCAAAATGTCACTTTTCCACGCCTATAAGTTCGGCCATTTATCGTGGTGTGGCGCTGTAACACACATATAAGCACGATCCCATGTCCGTGTGCTCGCCTGCGAAATAGACAGCCAAATAACTCGAAACATCGCGATTAAATAAAAAAATGTTTGAAACAAAATTTGTTGGATATGAAGGGGCTGATTGAACTATGACCTTGACCTTCATTTTCAAGGTTATTTGAAGGTCTGCTTTTAATTTTCAAATAGAAACCCATATTTTTGATCCCGGATTTTGAAAGAGCGCAAAATTTTACGTCCAGATGAACTTTCATGTTATGGGTCAAAGTTGATCATAGAGGTCATTTCAAAGACAAATTCCTAATCGAAGCAGAAAGCCAAAAAAATCTTGATTTTTCCCGGATAGTGTTTGTGAGAAAAATTGTTGGATGTCGAGGGGAGACCAAACCATGACCCTGACAATGTCCTTGAACCCATATTTTCATGATCATTTTAAAGTCAAGTGGGTATTTTTAATAAAATTTTATGCTACATATGTATTTTCTTGTTGTGATTCTTTAAATATTAGCATACCTTACCTTCAAAATCGAAAACTTTCCATCTGATGGAGTTCCTCTAAGTATCTTAGAGTTCTTCTAAGTAGATTGCTCGCAGTTTTGGCTATGATTCATCAAAATCCCCATATTAGTACCCGTCAAGTAGAACGAGAACTGGGAATCCCTCAAACTACGGTACACAGATTGTTACGATCAGTTAATTACCATCCTCATCCGTATCATATTACTTTGGTACAGGAATTAAGTGAGGCCGACTACGTACTCAGAGTACAATTTTGTAAATGGGCTCTTGAGATGTTAGATCAGAATCCAGATTTTTTCAGTAATGTTTGTTTCAGTGATGAAGCAACATTCATCAGCAATGGTAGTCTCGATAGGCATAATTGCCACTATTGGTCACCAGAAAATCCACATCGTGAGGTGCTTAATCAACATCGTTGGAGTTTACACGTATGGGTAGGCATTTGCAACGGCGAAGTCATTGGACTTTATTTTTTTGAACGTACAATAAATAGTCCAATGTATTTGGAATTCCTCGAAAATGATTTGCCAGCATACCTAGAGAATGTTCCCCTTGCAGTTAGACTAAATTTATGGTATCAACAAGATGGTGCTCCTGCTCATTACGCTCGTATTATACGATGTTTTTGAATCAAAGATTCTCAAATCGGTGGATAGGGCGGGTTGGACCAGTTCTGTGGCCTCCGAGATCACCGGATTTGAACCCCCTTGATTTCTTTTTATGGGGATTTACGTTAAAGGTGCAGTGTATAGTGAAGTTCCAACGACAAGATTGAATATGCTGGAAAGATTAAGAAGAGCTTGTGAAGCGATAACTCCTTTAATGCTTGGAAATGTACAACGTAACTTTCGCCGTCGATTACTGTTATGCTTAGAAAATAATGGTGCACACTTTGAGCAGCTCCTCCATGCGGAGAGAGCTGATAACAATGCAATCTTGCCTTAACTGGTTGGGTCACCACTCGACCTTGCCTTCACT
>NW_017299858.1:60965-62839 GCF_001594075.2 Trachymyrmex cornetzi | reverse complement strand
GTAGGACCTTGTAGATGGTGGGAAGGCTTAAGCGCTGAACCAAGGTAGCTGTGGGGCAGGGTTTTGCACTATGTGACTGGTGGGTCATCTCTTCACCGAAGTAAGCAGCCAGTTCTGTGTTAGGTCCCTTGGTTGTCTAGGTAAGTGCGAACCAACAAACAGCCCAACTCACGCTAGGTCGATTTAGAGGAAATTACTTTTATCCCCATCATAAAATTTTATTAAAAATCCCCACTTGACCTTGAAATGGTCATGAAAATATGGGTTCAAGGACATTGTCAGGGTCATGGTGTGGTCTTCCCTCGATATCCAACAATTTTTCTCACAAACACTATCCGGGAAAAATCAAGATTTTTTGGCTTTCTGCTTCGATCAGGAATTTATCTTTGAAATGACCTCTATGGTCAACTTTGACCCATAACATGAAAGTTCATCTGGACGTAAAATTTTGCGCTCTTACAAAATCCGGGATCAAAAATATGGGTTTCTATTTGAAAATTGAAAGTAGACCTTCAAATAACCTTGAAAATGAAGGTCAAGGTCATTGTCAAGGTCATAGTTCAATCAGCCCCTTCATATCCAGCAATTTTTGTTTTAAACATTTTTTTATTTAATCTCGATGTTTCGAGTTATTTGGCTGTCTTAGTTAAAATGGGTCACCCTGTATATTATTCGAAATATTATATTTTAGCAACTGTCATCTGGCTATGGCTCATATACTCTTGTGTTATATCTAGATTGTTTTGTTATTTTAGAATTATTATAATACTTTAATTGTGTACTCATTGCAATCATCTTGTTAATTGTGACTTCAGAAGCGAGAAGAATACATAAAACAATTTCTTGCAAATTTTATTAAAATATGAATATTTTGTAACAAAATAATATTTGCAGTAAAACAGGTTTGCAAAATATATCAAAAACTCTACTAATATTCCAGTAATCAATAAATAATAAATCAATAAATTCAAAATTAAATTATGCTAGAAAATGAAACAAGCTATACGACAGCTGTCGAATTGAAATAAACATGATTTGATTCTATTCTGAGATAGGAATTTTCGATATATTTTACAAGTGTATCCTATCAAAGGAAAATATTGTTTATTTGAAAAATATTATATTTCTATTTTAATCTATTTTGCAAGAATTTTCATTATATATTTGCTTCTAACGTCATCAATCTAAAGATTCGTGATGAGCGATTTGGAATCTTAACCAATGCAGAATTTTAACAAATTTTTACCGTTTCTTTCCTTTCTTAAAAAAATTCTTGACAACCATAAATGTTACCTGTGGAACAACTGAAGAGACTGCAAATATTAGATACATAGCATGTATTCTATATCAGCTTATTTGCGATTTTTTATTTGTCCATTCGTAATAACGTTCGTAATGATGCTATTATATTTTCTGTTATTGTACAATAAAAATTGAACAGTTTTCTATTTTTCTTGATCAGTTTATATAAATAAACAAATTTGAACTTCATTTATTATCAAATTAAATTATTTAAAAGGCATAAACCACGAACGCCGATTCTAAATGGCTTAAATACTATATATATTTTCTTTAATCATTTACAATAATAGACGTTTCAGTCCTAAATTGGATCTTCTTCAGTATTACATTAGATTAAATAATAGAAAGATACAAAAAATTTTTTCCCTTTAAGATACATATACTGAGATAAAAATATAATATGATTCAATATAATTTATTATATACTTAAAATTACGAACAAATTCGGTCGTTATTCATCTTCATTCAGTCATACTAGTCTTTATGAGCAACATATCATGACCATGTAGTAAATTGTCAAGCGAATTCCATGATAAGCAAAACAAATTTCCAATAGCCAGCATTATTTCTCC
>NW_017299858.1:57620-60257 GCF_001594075.2 Trachymyrmex cornetzi | reverse complement strand
TTATTTATTGGTTTATAAGCAATTTTGAAATCATTCTTTTTAGCAATTGATTTGAACTTTTCGGATATATTTTTCATATAAGGAACAATAAAATATTTAACTATATCATCACTCTCAGAATCCTGAATTTCGTTTTTGTACAAATTATTTCTTCGAGCCAGATTATTAATTCTTTTGTTAATAGTACTAAAGATTAAGTCTAACGGATAGCCGTTATTGAGTAGAATTTCAATCATTGCTTCTATATTCTTTTTGTGAAATCTCGGATGTGAGAGGAAGATAATTCTGTCAAATTGCCCTAATATAACACTTTTTTTATGTTCGATAGGATGATTCGAATAGAAGTTAAGTAGGCGTCCAGAATTAGTTGGTTTTTTATAAATATCGGATATAATATGTCCATGTTCAACGATCAAAGTAACGTCTAGAAAATTTATAGAACCGTCACAATTCTGCTCACAAGTAAATTCAATCTTGTCATGATATGCGTTAAATGTATTTAATATTTCATCGATTTGATTATCAGGTACCGCTAAAACAATATCGTCCACATATCTGTAATATAGTGGAATGTCAACATTTATTGTAGAGAGAACATTATTTTCGAGGTCTTGTATCACAATGTCGGCTAAGATGGGTGATAATGGAGAACCCATAGGCATGGGTACGAATTTGTTCGTAATTTTAAGTATATAATAAATTATATTGAATCATATTATATTTTTATCTCAGTATATGTATCTTAAAGAGAAAAAATTTTTTGTATCTTTCTATTATTTAATCTAATGTAATACTGAAGAAGGTCCAATTTAGGACCGAAACGTCTATTATTGTAAATGATTAAAGAAAATATATATAGTATTTAAGCCATTTAGAATCGGCGTTCGTGGTTTATGCTTTTTAAATAATTTAATTTGTTTATACATTCTCACCACGTTTTTGATCCCATATTATTTTTTATAACGCAGGCATTAACATGCGATCAAATTTAACGTTTTTCAACTATATTAGAATGTATTTCGGGGTTATGGTTTGTTGGGAATTAAAGAACTTTATTAAATTATTACGTAATAATATGAATTTAAGATTGCGCTTACGGTTTTTGAAATGTTGCAAAAACGAATATCTAATACCTCAACATTTGAAAAGCATTGTAAATTATCATCCTAGTATTATGACGAATTCTTCTGCGAATAAATTGCAACGCATTAAAAATAATTTTACTAATAAAATAATTATAATGGAAATTCAGGACACTTATAGACAATTAGCTACCATAAGGAATGAAATTTTCAAATCACAGAGGTTGATTTTGAGGTCTTTACCTAGCCGGGTTTGTTTTTCCTTCTTTAGTAGACAAGATCACACTTTTAATAAATTATGGATGAAGGAATTTAATAGAATAAATAATAAGTTGATTAATTTAAGAACATCCACTGCTTTGCTGAAGAGGGAAAGAATTAAACTCATTGAATTAAATATTGCATGGTCGAACTCTTATAATTCAAATGGTGTATTTACTCCATCTCACATTGAAAAATTGAATTCTGGATCTGATGACAATTCCACATCACAGTCATTTTTTCACACACACATATGTCCTACTAATTTTGACGAAAAATATAACATTAGTAATATTAATAATAGTTGGATAATCAATCTTACAAATGAATATATTCCAGAAAATGTTCAAACTATTTTACAACTAGGAAAAAATTTTGATTTACCTAATAATACAATGAATATTGAAAAAAGTAATGTGGAGTTTGTCAAACAGATTGAGAACAATATTTTTAAATTAGAAGACAATAAGCGTAATATAATTAGAAATTATGCTGTTCATATTTTAAATGTTAATTCAGTTAATAATAACAAAATTAATTTAGAAGATCGTATGATTAGAGATGGATTATTTACCACTAAAAAATTCCTAAAGTCTCACCCTGAATTGCTTGTAACTAGGGCCGACAAAGGTAACTCAACTGTTATAATGAATTGGGACGATTATAAAGCAAAAATGAATACATTGTTATCTGATAAAAAAACTTACACTGTAATTAAAAAAGATCCTACGACCATAATGACTAAACAAGCCCATAAACTTTTGACTAGGTGGAAGAGTTCGAAATTTATTGACCAATCAGTTTATAAACGTCTTAACACAACTGATGGTAATATTCCGAGAATTTATGGGCTGCCAAAGATTCATAAGGAAGGCAATCCTTTGAGGATAATTGTTAGCTGCATTAACAGTCCATTTTATAATCTTGCTCTTTTTTTAAAAAATATTATTGACAAAAGTCTAAAAAATAATTTTAGCTATGTAAAAAATAGCTTTGATTTAATAAATAGCATCAATGGGATGTCAATTAATGAGGAATATAAATTAGTATCCTTCGATATTGTTTCGATGTATACTAACATTCCTGAAAATTTAGTCATAAATAGCATTGAAACAAGATGGAATTCCATCTCCATCAAAACTAAAATTCCGAAAAATGAATTTATAAAAGGCATCTCCTTGATCTTTAATTCGACTTACTTTAAATTCGATAATTGTTATTTCAAACAGATTTTTGGCATGCCTATGGGTTCTCCATTATCACCCATCTTAGCCGACATTGTGATACAAGACCT
>NW_017299858.1:55427-56719 GCF_001594075.2 Trachymyrmex cornetzi | reverse complement strand
CATTTTCTCACTTTTGACTTTTTTGTTAATATTGACGTTGGACTTAAATTTTGGCGACTTTCATTTATTGGATGTTGTAGCTAACATATTCCTCAAGATCATTCTGTATAAATTTAAAGTCTTCATATGTATTTATATCGGAGCAATGTTAATTTAAAAAAAGCTATTCCATAATCCCTGCTTTTACCCTATTTACCTGCGAGACTATATTTACTAGGAAAACGCAGAATATCTTTGTTTTCAATTTCTTATACAGTTACGTGTCGGTAAGCGATGATACTATAGACGATGTCATGATGATTGTTGTTGGTTTTGATAACACTTATAATTACAGTGTAGTATCTTCGATAATACAAAGACAACTAATTTCGTACTTTTTTATCTAATTTTTAATTTGTGCTCACCCTTCAATACGATATATAAATAAAATAATCTTTTTTGGAAAGTAACGTAGACATAAATAACTCTTACAAAACAACTTCGTGCATATCGCGCAATGTTCCATCCGGATTTCTGTTCTAATGGATTTTATGAACATAGGTAATATGTGCTTTTTTGACAATGTAGCTCCATTAAAAACGGCTTGTTTTACAAATTCCCTCCGAAAAGCACGTATCGATCAAAATAAAATGACGCTACAAAATGAGTATTTCTATTGGCTTTTGTATACTTCCGCATACTTTTACATATCGTGAATATTTTAAGCTTTCGAGGAAGATCGATAGAGAAAACTTTCTGGTTATTCAGAAATTATCGATAGAGAAATAAAATTGTATTACTTTTTAAAATCTGAATGAAGATGAATAACGACCGAATTTGTTCGTAATTTTAAGTATATAATAAATTATATTGAGTCATATTATATTTTTATCTCAGTATATGTATCTTGAAATAAGTAAAATAAAGACATAATATAATTACTCGATATCAATTCTTACAATATCTCGGTGGTATAATTTCTCGATTGTCTAACAATTACATGTTTCGGCTTCTTGATCGAGCCATCAGATTTATTGTAAATGATTAAAGAAAATATATATAGTATTTAAGCCATTTAGAATCGGCGTTCGTGGTTTATGGCTTTTAAATAATTTAATTTGTTTATACATTCTCACCACGTTTTTGACCACATATTATTTTTCATTTATTATGTTATTTATTACTATGGTCAAAATTTCATCGGTATTCCATATTACATTTTTTAGACCCCCCATTTTCTCACTTTTGACTTTTTTGTTAATATTGACGTTGGACTTAAATTTTGGCGACTTTCATTTATTGGATGTTGTAGC
>NW_017299858.1:53829-55151 GCF_001594075.2 Trachymyrmex cornetzi | reverse complement strand
ATCTAATTTTTAATTTGTGCTCACCCTTCAATACGATATATAAATAAAATAATCTTTTTTGGAAAGTAACGTAGACATAAATAACTCTTACAAAACAACTTCGTGCATATCGCGCAATGTTCCATCCGGATTTCTGTTCTAATGGATTTTATGAACATAGGTAATATGTGCTTTTTTGACAATGTAGCTCCATTAAAAACGGCTTGTTTTACAAATTCCCTCCGAAAAGCACGTATCGATCAAAATAAAATGACGCTACAAAATGAGTATTTCTATTGGCTTTTGTATACTTCCGCATACTTTTACATATCGTGAATATTTTAAGCTTTCGAGGAAGATCGATAGAGAAAACTTTCTGGTTATTCAGAAATTATCGATAGAGAAATAAAATTGTATTACTTTTTAAAAATAAAAATTAAGTAAAGAGCATATAAGAGTCAATAATCAGTAAAACTTAAAAGTAAAATAAAGACATAATATAATTACTCGATATCAATTCTTACAATATCTCGGTGGTATAATTTCTCGATTGTCTAACAATTACATGTTTCGGCTTCTTGATCGAGCCATCAGATTTATAAAATATGTAGTCGTAAAACGCAGCAAACGAGTGAATAGAAAAACCATGATATGAATATTTAAGTTAACGATTTCCCATGAATTGTACGTCGATAGACAAAAATTGTTCCCAAACAGTTGGTAGACTGAATGTTGAAATTTCAATCTAACTGTGAAATAATATTCATTTTCTCACTTTTGACTTTTTTGTTAATATTGACGTTGGACTTAAATTTTGGCGACTTTCATTTATTGGATGTTGTAGCTAACATATTCCTCAAGATCATTCTGTATAAATTTAAAGTCTTCATATGTATTTATATCGGAGCAATGTTAATTTAAAAAAAGCTATTCCATAATCCCTGCTTTTACCCTATTTACCTGCGAGACTATATTTACTAGGAAAACGCAGAATATCTTTGTTTTCAATTTCTTATACAGTTACGTGTCGGTAAGCGATGATACTATAGACGATGTCATGATGATTGTTGTTGGTTTTGATAACACTTATAATTACAGTGTAGTATCTTCGATAATACAAAGACAACTAATTTCGTACTTTTTTATCTAATTTTTAATTTGTGCTCACCCTTCAATACGATATATAAATAAAATAATCTTTTTTGGAAAGTAACGTAGACATAAATAACTCTTACAAAACAACTTCGTGCATATCGCGCAATGTTCCATCCGGATTTCTGTTCTAATGGATTTTATGAACATAGGTAATATGTGCTTTTTTGACAATGTAGCTCCATTAAAAA
>NW_017299858.1:46184-53445 GCF_001594075.2 Trachymyrmex cornetzi | reverse complement strand
GATGGATTGTACGTCAATAGACAAAAATTGTTCCCAAACAGTTGGTAGACTGAATGTTGAAATTTCAATTAAACTGTGAAATAATATGAAAAATTGAGAACAATCTAAAAGATCAAATTTATTACCCTTAAATCGTCAATCAAAATAAAACTCACCGGAGAAGTCACAATATATGATACAAATTAAAATGTGCGTCTAATAATGGTCAAGAACTTTTATGAAAAGTACGTCAATCACATATTAAAGCAAATTGGACGACAAATTTAACGCATGTGAACGTGACAAAAGTCAAGCGACGACTGAACAATTTAACGCAGTGATGCAAAGTCATATAATGTTTATTATTGGTAAATATGACTTATGAAGACCTACTTATAGTGTCCGTCTGTAGATTTAAACTATTTTTCTGCTTTTTAATATTAATCATTTCAGAAATTAAACGTTTACTATAGCACAGTTCTTCGTCAACAATTAAAATATTATCCCAATCAAAATCATGTTTAAATTGTAATCTATGTGCAGTTATAACTAAATCATTAGAAGTTTTCCAATTAATATGGTTGCGATGTTCTGCGATTCTCGTTTTAAGTTATCTTCCGGTCTGGTCAACGTAAGACGCATCACAATCCTTACAACTGATTTTATACACAACATTACTTTTGTTAAATTATGGGCAAGGATCTTTTTGAGCTTTAATGAATTTTTTAAATTTATTTGTGCTATAAAACGATACTTTTGTGTCCTTATGTTAAATCTATTGAATTTTTCCGTGATGGATGGTATGTATGGTACCGTAAACCAAGCTGTTCTTTCAGGTGAATTTTTAGTATCAGAAAGTTCTAGTAAGTCTATTTTTTTCCTTACATGGTATTGAATTCTGTCATTAATCGTACCAAAAATGAAATCTAGTGGGTAATCATTATCAAGTAAAATCATTATTACCGATTTTAAATTATTTGTGTGGTACTTTTCATCCGACAATAACAAAACCCTATCTACTAGTCCTATAACAGTACCTCTTTTTTGAGATATCGGATGGTTAGAGAAAAAATTAAGATATCTAGAACAGCTCTGTTTACGATACCCGTCAAACTCTAACGAATCATCAACTTTTTTGATGGTAATATCTAAAAAATTTAAAGTATTGTTTCCGATTTCAATTGTGTGTTGCAATCTAGGATGGAAGGAATTAAAACATTCTAAAATATGTTCTATTTGAGTGGCAGGAACCGCAGTACGAATGTCATCGACATAGCGATAATAAAACGGAAGAAATTCGCCTGTAACAATGCGCTTCTTTCTAATCTCTGCATTACCAGGTCAGCTATGATGGGCGACAGCGGAGACCCCATAGGCACACCAAAATTCTGTTTGTAAATGCTATTATCAAAAGTGAAAAAGGTCGAATCTGTATTACTTTTTATTTTATTTTAAATAATAGCAAATATAAATATTATTTTATTCATTGTACAAATTGTAATATTATATTACCGTGGAACGCTTCAGGGATATTTTACTACATGCTGTTATAATCGTTGGGTATAGATCATGACATGTCAAAGGATGGTAGTAACGTAAAGTACGACATCGAACTTTGCATAATCTAAATGAAAATAAGATTTTATATATTTTTTTTATTTGAATATTTTTACGACGTTTGTTATATTCATTGTTTTACCGCTGTAAAATTTTTTAGAGAAAATACGTTTAGAGAAAATATCTTTCCAACAGTTAAGTGTTGTGTCGCTGTACGGCACAGTCCAGGTTCCACGAAGGACTTGAGGAGCGGTTAATTTACTATCACCCTTTTGTAGCCTATTAGAAAATATATTGCTTTTTATTTCCACAAATCACCAGTGGTGTTAATTTATAATCACAGTTTCACTTATCGGTACTCGCGTCGAGGTATATACTCTAGGATTCGGACGGCGCGACGCGACGTGACGTGTTATACTTGTTATCCTGATCGCTTTCTGACTCCCGACCGCATGTGCGGTTGCGCTTATAGTCTATATTTTGGGAGTCAATCTTGGGCCGTCCGTGTTTATCCGTCAGCGTTCCGCTTATCGGATGAGGCCAGTTTCCGTGCAAACATCTGAGTCTGCGTTTCTTCTGTTTATGATTTTATTTCCGCTCAGGGTCTTCCTTTATATTAATTATACTTTTTACTTTATTTTAAATAATACGGTTTCGTTAATTGTTTAATTATCTTTTTGGCACATTTCGTGGCGCAATTGTCACTTGTGCAATTTAGCACTCGTGACATTCCTCCCCCCTTGGAAAAAAAGGGAAACGAGGATATGAGTTTTCTTAAGGGGTTATATCTGTTTGGAGCCCAAAAAAAAGGGTTTTTTCAAGATTTTTCTGTGAATACATTTTTAAATTATAATTCACAACCAATGTACCAATCGATTAAGCAACTCTTCAGGAGTAAGAAAAAATTTTATTATTGACAATTTTTCACAAAATGGCGGCTGTAGGATCGCATAAACAATACAAGATTTTCCGAAGATCCTCCGCGGCGAGCAGTAGAAGTCCCCTGGATCACCATCTGGAAGCATAAAAAAATGTTTTTCATGAACTACATGAGTTTAGTTAGTGAAGTACTCACGATCATAATTTTAGATTTTTTTTTCGAAGAATGGCGAGACTTAGAAAATAAATTCGCATTTTCGACGAAAAAAATCGACTTGAATTTTTTATTAAAAAAAATCCTCTTCATCAATTGTTAAAATCGTGTGTACTTCACTAGATAATCAAATGAAGAAGTTACAGTTAAATTTTCAAGTCGATCGGATGAAAACTCTTCGAGTTATACTGCTCGTCGATTTTGAAAACATGGTTTCGAGAAAAACGCGTTTGAAGTTTGAAAACGCTGTAACTTTTCGAAATCATAATAATATGGTCCATAAAAATTTTTTTACCTTCGCTCTGCTATCTCAGCACCATACAATTGCCCTTCCACGGCCGTATTTTGCTCCTCCAGCTCTTTTCTGGTCGATGTAATGCTGCGTCGAGCCTCTTTTGCGATATCGGAAAGTGAGTGCTCGGCAGCTTTGATGCGGTTTTCGTCTGATTCCAAACAAAAATCGTATAAATTTCGTCCATTCGTCAATCCAAGTGCATCGTAGACAGGAAATAAGCTTGATAAGCCATCATTAAAAGTGATAATGGCGATATCAGTCGCTATATCGAGCACAGTTTTTCCGCTTGACACAGCCTTCGGTGCGATGGACCACACGACCGAATTGAACGATTCGTTGGTATTTTGCGTGTATCCACCCAAGCAGCGTGAAAGAAGATCGTCCGAGCTAAGTTCTTCGTAGATCGGCTTTATCGCTTTGAAAACATCTTCATGCATAGGTGGCTTATGCGTAAAACTTGATAGCAAACCTGAAGCTTTGTCGCGCTGCCAAGAGCACCAAGAGTCGACTCCAGTCGGACACTTATCATGTTGCGGTATTTCATCAGAAGATATTTTATAATATAAAGTCGCCCAGATATGTTTCCGCATTTTTTCGACAGATCCAGTATTTCTTCGAATAGCAAGCCCGTAAAAAATTGTGAGTTCGTCAATAAGTTTATCAGTTAGTTTACCTCGGCCTCCAAGACCCTTAGTCGTTTTTTTTACATTACGTAGGCGACTTCCCATTCTTTTCTGCACATGACCAATGCACTCTTTTTTAGAAACACTTAAATTTTTATATGGTTTAGCATCAACAATACCTTTGTAGGTTTTTGAATCTCCATCACCAATATAATTGATGTATTTCACATCGGGAAGCGTTTCGGAGCGTTGAAACATCTCTACTACCGCGTCGACTTCCATTTTCCCCGCCGATCCTTCGTGATTCGCTTGGCATTGCGAATCATGTTCAGCATATCCTTCTTCATATTCAGCAGTACCTTCTTTCTTTTTCCAATACTCACAAGTTTTACA
Organism: Trachymyrmex cornetzi; assembly: GCF_001594075.2. NCBI lineage: Eukaryota > Metazoa > Arthropoda > Insecta > Hymenoptera > Formicidae > Trachymyrmex > Trachymyrmex cornetzi. Next base: position 49,505 of record NW_017299858.1, on the reverse strand, counting down.
ATATTTTGATTTTACACACACATCTAAAACTTTGCCGGTATGCCAGCCAATTAGCGTGATGATATCGAAAAGAGAAGAAAAACCTCTCTTTCTCCATGAGCCGTCGCCTGATACTGTAAGCCCATCGTTGTTATCGTGCTTGATAGACATCAGTTTTTCCTCTTCAGCTGCTTTTTTCATACATAAAATTCGCACACGTGTGGTAGCAATTGCAATATTGGAAACGATCTTATCATACGTAACCTGAAAAACCGGCTTTGGAAGGTATATAAATATACACATAAAAGCACAAAACTTTTTGATCCCGTTGATGCCGATGCCTAACAAGCGCATTGCATAAATAATACGTGTATTGATTTCATATGCACGGTCATTTATTAGTGGGCAACTGTTTATTGGATTATCGTCACAATTTTTACAGGCTACAATGATTTTGGAGCCGAGCCCACGCCTGCTCCCCTCCGAAAATGACACCTCACATTTGCACTCTTTACTTACTACAACTTGTGAAAGGGCAGTAGAAACAGTGACAAAATTCACGAATCGATAGCCGAAAGAGTCATCTACATCCCTATCACACTTATCATCATCCAGTTTCAGTTTTTTCGACGACTCGCTAACGAACTCCGAATCGCACTCAAATGAATGACGGTTAGGCGGGCGTCTATTTCCGATCTTGTTTCGTCTATGCGCTGTACTTCGATTTTTATTGCCTTTACGACCTGCATACAACTTATCACTCATATTTCACTACTTTTTACTGATAAATAGAGTCAAAATAATAGCACAAACACGGAACTACAACTCGAACTCCAACGTACAGCTGATTGACGAGACACGTGCTCTCACAGTGGTAAAGACGAAGTATTCAGTCTATAATAATGGTTTTATAGTATGTAATGACATCTATGACTCAATTTTAAAGTATATTCTCGACGATCGGTAAGTTAGAGGCGTTTTTATGTGCGCGAGATTAAAAAATGCAGCGTCGACGATACAATCGAAATTTGCTATTTGTACGCTTCGGAGTTGCTCCAGAAAAATTAATTTTAAGAATATTTCTAAGTTGTTTTTATACAAGGACGTTGTTGATAATGAATCTAGGGATGTTTTAGCGTATTTTAAGCCAATAAAAAAAAAATGAAAAAAAATTTCAAACAGATATAACCCCTTAAGGGGGTATACCTAAGTAAAGACCTTAAAAATATGCTTGTTTTGTCAATTTTTTTTAAAGTAACTATAAGTTTTAGAAAAAATATGAATTGATGTATCAATTGGGTACACTATGAAGATATTTTAAGAATTTTTATATGTCAAAATATAAATATATGACGACGTTGCTCAACATTGTAAACTTCCGTGTTCACAAAACATGGTCCATTGGCTCTGTAGAGAACTCAAGTTGTAATTATCTGAAATAAAATTTGCTTGAAAATTTCAAATCTATATGAGTGTAGTTTCAGTTAAGCATTGCGATTTTTTAAAGTAATTTTTTTACAAAATAGCAACGGTTAAAAAAAAATTTTTTTTTCACTACATTTTGAACTTCTTAAACATCTTGCCCCTTGAAAACTAACAATTAAAAAAAAATCCTTACGCTTAACTGAAACTATACGTTTTGTGAAGCTACTGTTCAAAGATGAGTTCAATCGGTCGAAAATTGTTTGAGTTATAGATAGAGTCAGTTGAAAAAAAACACTTTTGAGAAAAACGCGTTTAAAGTTTCAGTATTGATTTTTTAATAGAAATCTATCGAATTTGTCAGCTTACCATAGTGAATCTATTCCAGGACCATAAAATGAATCGTCTGTAGCATCGGCAGCATCATTTATTGCATTCATATCGTTCCTGAATTGCATTCTTTCTTCGTGCGTTGCCGCTCGCGTTCGGATCTCAGCAACAGTAATTCGTCGCCGATTCTCGTTTTCAACATAATTTGCCATTTCGGCAAATTCCAATGCGTATTCCTAACAATTCCACAATTTGCAATAATGATAAATGGCCTGCATTAAAAATACATACGGCTAAACGAGCCGCTATTTCGACAATGAAAACTCCACTATGCAATACTTTTGGTGCAATTTTCCATATCAGATTATTAAAACTTTCATTATTATTTTGCGTATATGCACCTAAGCATCTTGTCAGTAATTCTTTATCGGTCAAATCTTTAAAAATTGGCGTTATTGCTTCGATAACATTATGTGGAAGAGCCGGCTTATGCTTATATTCCTGCAATTTATCTTCAGCTCTCGCTTTTTGCCAAGTGCACCACGAATCCGCGCTTTCAGGACAATTTTGATGTTGAGGATTTGTATCCGTGGAACTTTTATGTAAAAGTATAGCCCAAATAGCGTTATGCATGTCATTCACGGAATTCTTGTTTCTGCGAATCGCAAGACTGTAATAAAGTGACATGTCATTAATAACTTTATCTGTTAGTTTTCCTTTGCCACCAAGACCTTTATTATTCTTTTTGCACTTTCGCAATCTGCTGCCCATACGCTTTGACACATGATTAACACATTCTTTTTTTACAACTTTTGTTTCTTGATATGGATCTGCATCAACGATATTTTTGTAAGTCTTGCTGTCACCATCGCCAATGTAATATTTATATTTCTTTTTTAGCAGAAGTGCTCACAAAATCTACTGGTTTCTCTAATTCTATTTAGAGGACGTTGTCTTTTTCTACCATCTCGATTTCTGTTAAGGTTATCAGACTTTTCCTATCTATCTTATTTCGCGTAGAATTAAATATTGACGCGTATCGTGCCTCGTGCTACGAACAACTGATGGCTGTCCAACGAACTTTCTAGTTTTGAAACACACACGCAACACACACACACACACACACACACACACACGCGCGCGCGCGCACACACACACATATATATATATACATCTGTAAGACGAAATGTAGATATACAAAAAACTACAAGGTCGAGGGTCCTATTGTGCGTTCGGTCTATAAGGCGACTGATCAGGTACGATTTCCGCACTGTGCGCCCGTTCCCTAAGACTCACATAACTCGAGAAATACTTTGAATTTTATAAAAATTTTTTTTTCGATTTTTTGAAAATTTTACTCAGGTATACCTCCTTAACTCGCTTTTAGTTTTACATAATTTTTTCCGATATACAACTTTTCTTATAATCGTTTCTTGATACTAATACACCATAGTGTCGTCGCTACGCCTTTGTAATTCTGTCTTCTCGCATTTGTCTTCGCTTACGGACTATGTACAGGGCTATACAAATAATGTTAATTACAATTAAAATAACAGCCTGTTCCTATGGGGTACATTATACAGGGTGGAC
>NW_017299858.1:40634-45063 GCF_001594075.2 Trachymyrmex cornetzi | reverse complement strand
TGTAACCCTAAACTTTTCATACGAAACATTTTTCTCTATCCCTACTAGTTTTCGAGATATTTGACTGGATCACTTCAGATGGTCCACCCTGTATATTTGTTATTAAATACGTGGTTGCTACTTTTTCCTAAATATTCTTCAATTTCTCTTATGCCTAGTCTTAATTCGGTTAATTCCTTAGGATCTTTAATTAATTGTTTGAGAGGAATACGCCTTGGGAGGTTGATATTAATGTCCTTTTCAAAATGGTACGTTAAATTTCACTCAGGAAGAGAATTCTTTAATGTACTGTACGTTTACCAATGATTTTTTTCGTAATGTTAAATCTAGGATGGTTAATTTGCAATCCCCGTTTAATTTAATTCTACCCGTTCCATTAATTTCTAATTTGTTTTCTACATTATTTTCTACATTACAAGCAATAGAAATTTTGCGGCTTTCCTTAGTGGAATATAGCCACCTTTGAGCTACCGTCAACGTAATTCACAAGGTAGTACTAGATAAGACGTGTCCATTTTCACAATTTTGAATTTGTCCCGGCGCGTTTATAAATATTGATACTTTGCACGGTGCGTCGGACTTAATATAATATATCGGGAATGTTTGCCCGCAAGTATACGTGGTGGTGTCTCGTACACACCTATTTAGATCATTTTCACCTAATATAGCATAATGGTTATTTTCCTTATCTAATGCTATTAATGGGTGATTAGTTTTCACAAACGTACATATACATATGAATGTAAGTGGTGGGGTAACGGTGTCACGCGTATTACTTTATATGTCGGGTACGCGATTATCGGAAACTTAAGCGTAGTAAATATATAAGAATTAGAGAAGAATGCGTTAATCGATATATATCTTTGAATAACGTTCCAAGTTTCTACTTTTACTTGAAAAGGAAAGTGCAATCCTTTCGTTAATTGTGATGCGGCTTCCCGCAAATCTGTTATTATCTGCTCTAAGGTAATAAACGAGTGGGTATTAACCCTTCATTTGAGTAAGTTACATAATCTAACGTTTTTCCTACGTCTACTGTCAAGTCTGTCATAATGGCAGTAAATACTTGTAAATGTTCATCTAAATCTTCTCATTGCGTATATTTATCTAGTTGCATTTCCATTCTCTTTGTAATATTTAGCTACAAATTTTCATTATAGGCTGTCGCCTTTTCGAGACTACTGATATGCCCAATAAGGTAGTTAATCCATTAATTGTCAGGGTACCAGTAATTGCCATGTTTACATATTAAAGACATACTTTAGTATTTTCGGTAAATGTTAAGAAAAGGGGAGCCACCTCCGATGACCTTAACCTTGACCATATGTTGTCAAGGTCGTGACTCTGAATGATCTCCATCAGATTTTAGATGGCGGTCGCTGTCCGTTAAAAAGTTATGAACAAAAAAGTTTTTTAAAATTACGTTTTATTTCTGCTATACAGCGTGACGTCCACGCGAAGCGACTCTCACCTTCGACTCTCACCCCCCTCCCCCCTGCTTTAGGGGCGCACGACTCTCACCTTCGACTCTCACGCCCCGCTTTAAACGATGTTTAAACGATATTATCCTTTACAAGAACGAATTGATGTATTTTTTGATATTATGGCTCGTTTCTATTCACAATATAGCGATCAATGAATAATTTATTCAATAATGCTACAAAAATAACTATTCATACATTACTAATAAACAAATTGTTTACTTTAATCTTTCTTTATTTGATACATTTCTTTCCACAGAAATATGATCAATTTGGGAGGAGGGGGGATGAGAGTCGTGCACCCTTTAAGCAGGGGGGAGGAGGAGTGAGAGTCGAAGGAAGTTGAAAATCAAACACTGTATCGGGTTTGGTTAGGGTTAGGTTATTATATACCCATGGATATATAATAACTTAACCCTAACCAAATCATGTATCGGGTTTGGTTAAGGTTATTAGATTCCCATGGGTATATAATAACCTAACCCTAACATTTTTTGTTCATAACTTTTTAACGGACAGCGACAACCACCTAAAATCTGATGGAGGTCACTCAGGGTCACGACCTTGACAACATGTGTCAAGATCAAAGTCATCGGAGGTGGCTCCCCTTTTCTTTCGCATGCACACGGATCATAAAGGGTTAAAATTTTTGGAGACGTGTGTGGCGAATAACACGAGAATCGCAAGATGGTTCAGCTTCTTGCAGGAATTTGAACTTGAAATAATACATATTGAAGAAAAATTAAACAAACAAGCAGATGCACTGTCAAGAATGATGGCAGGAGCGAGCAACAGAAACCAATCCGATACGAGGATAGCATTGATCCAAGATATAGCAGACGGGATTAATACTGAAGAATGGATACCAATCATTCGAGAGGCGCAAGAGAGGGACGACCAGCTGAAAGAAGCAGCGAGGGAGTACCCCGAGGGAGTGTATTTACGAGATGGACTGTACCGTGTCAAAGACGAGCAAGGACCGGGAGATAGAGTGGCGTTACCCAGAGATGGAACATCGCTCGGCAAGTTCACCGGTTACTACTCCACTTTGGAACCAAAAAGGTGACGAGTTTTATAAACCAGTACTTTTACGCATTTAACGTCGTGAGAATCGCGAGAGATGTAGTAGCATCATGCCACACATGTTTATCGACAAATATTACACGATGGCCACGGAAGGTCAACAATATTATGAATTACCTGAAGGACCGCGAATTAAGATATCATTGGACATTTTTGGACCATTACTAAGGACAAGAGAAGGAGAGAAATATATATTGGTGGCAATGGACCACTTTAGCAAATATACAAAATGATATCCGATACAGAACCAAACGTTAGAAACGATAATGGAAGTGTTATGGGAACGATATTTCCTGGAAGTAGGCATACCAGAGACTGTACTTATCGACAACGGAGAGCAGTTTAATACGCTAAGATGGATGCAATTTGCAGAAGAAAGCGGTTTCCAAATAGTAAAAACGGCGTCGTATAACCCACAATCTAACCCAGTTGAAAGAGTAATGAGAGAGATAGGAAGAGTCATTCGCACGTATGCAAGCGACCGACATCATACGTGGAACCGAATAATTCCAAGACTAGAGACCGTAATAAATGCAACGGAACACGCGAGCACAGGATACGCGCCGGACGTATTGCATAGAGACGAAGAAATACAATTAAATATTCACTCGAATTTAAAATCAAGGGAAGTACGCGGATTGACGCACGAAAAACGTATCGTTAAAGCGCGGGAGAATTTAAGAATCGCAGCATGAAAGAGGCTTAGACAATTTGAAAAAACGACGACAGCACCGGAATACCGAGTGGGAGATTTAGTTTGGTTTAAACTCGACCGGAGATCATATGCAAATCGGAAATTAACGAGAAAGATACATTTAGTATACCGAGGACCGTATAGGGTCAGAAACATCGTAAGAAACGCGTACGAAATAGAAGACATGGACAGAGCGTCTATTGGAGTGTACAATTCAAGGCAATTAAAGCCACATCGAGAGGCGAGATTTAGAGAACGAGACGAACGGGAGTCAAGGATGGCATCGATACAGATAAATTTAATAGACTTAACTGGAGAAGAAGATGAACCACAAGCAGGACCAAGAGGAATGCAGAAGAAGGCGGAGAAGACTGAAGAGTTCGCCGAAAAGGTATTAAAAAGGGCGAAATTCGAAAATTGGCCCAAAGGAAGATCAAATAGGTCAAAAGATGACAGAACAAATCGTCAAAGAGGAAAACCGAGAAAAAACGCAGATTTTGGAATACGCAACGAATAGACGCGAATGAATCGTACGAAAGCAACGAGAACAAAGAATAAGGACCGCAAGGGAGTTCTGAATCCAATGAAAAAAGAACCGTCTCGATAGAACAAATAGTTTCCGAGATAACGGTGAAGGGCCCAATCCAAGATGGCTGACCAAAAGCAAAGGACCAATCGGAAGAGGACCCCGAAGAAATTTTTTAAATCGGACCAGTGATTCGAAAGATAACGGCGAAGGGTCAACTTCAATATGGCGAATCCAGAGCAGAAACCTCACAATCAGTGGAGGGAGAACCTGAAAGAATTGCTAAAATTAATCAAGCGAACAAAAAAATACTTACCGAAGGACGAAAGAAATTACCCATCACCGGAAGGGGAACGATGACATCGATCAGAAGGAATCCCTGGAACCGGACCGCAATGGAACGGCACCTGAAAAGAAAAGTAATTAATCGCGAGAGAATAAATAAGAGACAAATATAAATCTAGAAGCTCGAGACCGGGACGAAGAGCGAAAGGGAGCGAGATAAAATATACGATACGCATGTGTTACGTCCAAGCTCCGATAATGTGGATGAAAAGGTTTAGAGAAAGAAAAGGATAAGAAGGGAGAAGCATGGAAGGACGTTAGAGCAGACGCTATGTCTCGCATGCATCCGCGGGAAAAGGA
>NW_017299858.1:33305-40433 GCF_001594075.2 Trachymyrmex cornetzi | reverse complement strand
CGAATTGTGGATCATTACGTTCGATACATTCTACTTTTATTGTTATTGTTATAATTAAAATACATTAGGATTATTAATACTTAAAATTAAATTACACTTTACTATTTAAATTAGGAAATAGTCAGGACATTACGTTTAATAACATTGCGTAAATTACATTGCAAAATTCTAACGAATGAACAATTCCATTACATTATATATGTATATATTTTTTTATAATAATGGACCATCTGAGTATAAGCTTCTTGTCAGTCAGTGTTATAGCATGTGACAACAATTTATGAGTTCGAAGATGAAATATTCACAGAGTCCAGAGATAAAATTACATATTTATAACTGACTAACACTGACTAACTGGCTATATTTAATTTCGATCATAATATTACTTAAATAATTTTTGTTAACCGGATGTGTGTATGTATGTATGTGTGTTTAAGGTTATATTGGTTATATTTCTTTTATGATGCATGAGGGAGGAGGGAAGAAGTTTAAAAAGAAGGCTACGGGAACTAAGAAAGGATGGGGGAGTGCGGAAGGTAAACAGGGATAAGGACTTCGGGTGATTGACCGGTTATGGCATTTCTGACGTTATCGGGATCCGCATCTACAAAATTTATGGTATAAGTGTTCGGAGGAAGGGGTTCAGTAGATATTGGAAATTGAGAAAAAAGAGAGGCTAATGACTGGGGATTTCCGTGGTGAAAATGGTAGCGAGGACGAGGAGGGGGAAGTTCGTAGAGGAGCTCCAAGCTTGATGAAGAATTTGCGGGAGAGACGGGACGAGGAGATGGAGGGACTGATTGAATAGAGGAATCTGGAGTATAAGGTGGGGTGTCGGGAAAGATGCGTTCGGTTAAGGCATCCGAAATGGCAGGTGAGGGAGTTCGAGGAGGAGGAGGATTCTCGACTGGATGATCGTGATTATTAGCTACATTATCGTTATTGACTAAATTAGCGTTATCCCGATTTAAGTTATCGTTATTAACTAAATTTGCGTTATCATGATCTAAGTTAACTAAATTAGCGTTATCATGATTAGCGTTATCATGATCTAAGTCATCGACATTAACTAGATTATTGCAGAATTCCCGGTATGCTTGATCTAATAGGCGACGGGCTTCTCTTATGCGTAGGCCGCGTAGCCGCCTGGCTGCACGGGAAGGGCGTGCGCGTTGTCGATCACTCACTACGATTAATTGTCATAATTTAATGTCATTGCTTAACAAGGGGATGGGAAATAAAAGAGTGAAGCTCGCGTATTAAGCGAACTTCCAAATAAGGGGTAGAGAGTTCATCCAAGAAATCGATGAACGTGGAAGGATAAGGATGATAGGTGAGTTATGGAATCAACATTGAGAGTGCAGAGACTGAGAGGGGTTAATGTTTCTACAAAGAGTGATTTGATTTAATTCGCGAGGTAAATAATTTAAAAAGAGTAACTTACTGCTGTTTAGCAGCTTCCGGACTTCGCAATGATTGGTGGTCCGTGGTGGATGTCGTGTGGTGGATTGGACCCCTCAGTTGGATGTCTCCACTCAAAACTTTTTGCGGCGACTAGGATCACTGATCGCGCCGATTTGATTGCGATCTGGTCGCGGACCGACGATAACTTTGACTGACTTTTTCTAAGTTCGATTAGCGGACCGGCAGAGGTTCGCTCTAAGTAAGGAGTTTTGAAAAACTGTGCTCTGTTCGCGAAGGCCCTCCTTTTATATTCGCTAGTTAGGAGTGCCGTGTGCAAGTCTAGTGTGTGGGATTAGGTTTATCTAGGATTAGGATTAAGGGTATCGGTTGTGAAAAGGGATACTAGGATATGTGTCTTAGATGATTCTTCGTCATCGACCAGTTGCCGGATGTTCGACAGTCATAGAGCCACACTTGTCATATGTTAAGGACAACCGCTGTTTCGGTTATAATCCTTAACGACTGTGCCCGAGTGGATAAAAAAAGGGGCGAACGTTAATCGGCTCGCAGCTATCGAAACTTCCTATGACAAATACAGTTGGTCTACTGGTGTTACTTGTTAATGACCCTTATGGTGATGACGAAGGTTCGAAGAAAAGAACAGTGGAGTCTGGACGTAACACATGCTAGCGAAAGAATAAAAAACGCCGCGACGCTAAGGCGATTCGCGGAAAACATAGAAAAAGGGTCGCGCGAAGCAATAAATCACGACGCGAGCCGAAGACACAATATCACCGAACTAACCGCGGGGAGCGGGAACGGTGAAAGTAACGTACCAGAGGGAAGACGCCGCAACTCAGTTTTGCGAAGGCAACCATCGAGGATACATCGTATCGCGAAGATAGAAGCGATAGCGAGAAACTTACCGGACGCGAGTGAGAGCGATTTAAGTAGTGAAAACGAGCGAGAACGAATTGCGAAGGAGATGGAGGACGAAGGAGAACAGAGTGAAGGACGCGAGACGCTAAACACGTCCCAGGAAACGTCGCTCGAGGAGCTCGAGACGAGCATAGCTGAAAGAATAAATGAGCGAGTTGCAGCCGAGGACGGCGTATGTTAAGTTAGCACCCCAATATTGAAATTCCATAGTTCTGATCAGAGTTCCCGTTTCCTTTTGTCCAGACGAAGAGTTCTCTATAATTTATAACAAGAGTTCCGCTTAATAACTATTTTTAAATAATTTAAAAAAAATGGGGTGCTAACTTCTTATCGAAATTCGAGATAGAATAGTTCTGAGCGGCTCACAATAGCTTTATTTAGTGAATACCTAGAGTTCCTGATGCATAAAAAAAAATTTTGAAAAATAAAAAAAAATTAAAAATCTTTGAAAAATAAATTTTTAGATACAATAGTTCTGATTAAAGTTCCTACTTCCTTTTAACGAGACGAAGAGTTCTCTGTATTTTTTAATGCGATATTCAGTTAATAACAATTTTGAAATAATTTTAAAAAAATGGAGTGCTAACTTCTCAGCGAAATTCGAGATCGAATAGTTCTGAGCGGCTCAATAGCTTCATTTACTGAATACCTAGAGTTCCTGACACATAAATACAATTTTGGCAAACAAGAAAATTAAAAAACAAAAAACAATTTTTGATCACTTTAATTTCGTATACCTTGAATATCGTTGGCCCAATCGCTTTGTCACCTGATACTTTTCGATAGAACTCGTCGAGAACTGCCGAAAACGATTATCAGAACTCCTGGAACTCTTAAAAAATTTTTCGACGTGGGACTTGAAAATTTTCGACTACCTATTGAATATGTTATATTTCGAAAACCGTTGGCCCAATCGCTTTGTCACCTGATACTTTTCGATAGAACTCGTTGAGAACTGCTCAAAACGATAATCAGAACTCCTGGAACTCTCAAAAAATTTTTTGGTAGTCGAAAATTTTCAAGTCCCACGTCGAAAATTTTTGTAAGAGTTCCAGGAGTTCTGATAATTATTTTCGGCAGTTCTCGACGAGTTCTATCGAAAAGTATCAGGTGACAAAGCGATTGGGACAACGATATTCAAGGTACGCGACATTAAAGTGATCAAAAATTGTTGTTTTTGTTTTTTAATTTTCTTATTTGCCAAAATTGTTTTTTATGTGTCAGGAACTCTAGGTATTCACTAAATGAAGCTATTGAGCCGCTCAGAACTATTTGATCTCGAATTTCGCTGAGAAGTTAGCACTCCATTTTTTAAAAATTATTAAAAAATAGTTATTAAGCGGAACTCTTGTTATAAATTATAGAGAACTCTTCGTCTGGACAAAAGGAAACGGGAACTCTGATCAGAACTATGGAATTTCAATATTGGGGTGCTAATTTAACATACGCCCGAGGACGAGTATGCGAGACGTATCAAGAAATTGCAGCTAGCGCAAATTAAACTGGCGCAGCTTGAGATGGTGCAGGAGCAAAGGAAAAGGGTAGCAGCCCAAAGCGGAAATTCAGCGGCGATGTTAGAGGCGGCACTTGAAAGAATTCAAATGATGACGACCAACATACGCTGCGTATCAAAAGTCATGCCAATGACGCTTAAGAATAAAACTATTGGGAACGTAGCGATAACCGTGCAACTAAACGAAAGCGCACGATCGATGCTCAAGGGCGAAACGATAAAAATTGCGTTCGCCTACAAGGACGGCGAAATTACGGACGCCATCCCTCCAGCGGAAGAAAGTGGCGGAACCGGAAGCAACACCGGCGACGGCGGAAACACCCGCACCGGAAATACCAAACCTGACATTAGGCGGAACAGACGAAAGAGCGATAGACGCGGGAACCAGTGAGTTACATGAAATGACAACCCCGCGGAGGGAAGAATTAGAGAGCCTACCCGATGAAGCAGAACCACAAGACGAACGAGCACCGGAAGCGAGCGAGGCAACGTTACGATCAGCCGACGTCGCGACTATATTCATGGAGCCGATAAGCGAGGACGAGCTCGAGGTAACGTACCAACACATAACCGTACCGAATACAATGACCGGAAGTGCAATGAAGCAAGAGGCGATCAAGATGGCGGAGCAGCAGAGGCAAATAGAGCCCTGTCCCATTCCTGAAGGGCAGGAGACGGGCAAGCGGGGGCAACCGAACGACGGCGCCGATATCGGATTCGAATCAGATCACGATACACAATTAGCGAGAGAATTGGAGCGGGAAAGGAATCGACGGTAAGCGTTCAGGGAGCCGGAACCTACCCCGCAACAACATGCTTTCTGGGAGGAGTGGGAAAAACAACTCCAGCAGGCACAAAGAGATGACCTGTGGACGAGTCCAAGGTTAACACTTTCGGTGGCCAAGAGACCTGATAATTTCTCAAGTTCAACCAAGGAGCAGCAGCAGGGCGAACCGAGTCGGCGAAGATGAGCGGTATACGATGCAGTGCGGGCCGGCCTGGAGGAAGAAAGTCAGACGAGAAAGGCAGACAACGCCCGGAAAAGCCACGAAAAAAGGTACAAACGAGAAGGACGACCGATGAAAATAAAATCACGCAGAAGCCAGCCGAGGTCAAAGGGAAGTTTTGCGCCGAAACCATGTCATGAACGAGACGAGGAAGGACGACACGACCGGCTGCCCCGGATAGTCGGAAAGGCCCTCTCAAACGCGAAGCGACTGAAAGGACCTTTGGGAGGCGCATGAAACCGAAGCCAAGTCCCCGGCTTCATGTCCGCAGCAGCCGCGCCAAGTACCAAGGTACAGGCCACAAGGACAGCCATAAGGGGTGAAGGCGTAGTGCGGCACCGACGGTACGTAAATCTGAAAAGAGTTTTTTGGACTTTAAAATATACGCGCGGGAGAGAGCGCGTTATTGCCATTATTATTATTGTTATCAATATGATTATTACCATTATCGTTGTCACTCTTATTATTAATATTAGGATTAAGATTATCATTATTATTATGACTAGAGAAATGAAAGAAAAGAAAAGAAAAAAATAATAAAGACTTAGAGTAAGATAAATAGGTTAACGCCCGCATAATGGGAATATTTTGCTACGGTCCAGGAGACCATTACTAAAGAAAAAGTTAGTTTATTTACATTGGGGCACCTGCCTCAATGGTTTCGGAAAGAAAATAGGATTTTATCAGCGGGGAGTCAAACAACCCCAGTAACAAATCGTTAAAGCCCTTAAGGTGCCGAAACCGTAGAAATAGACACGTCAAATGATCAAACGATATACCGGGTGACCATGAAGAATTGTCGCGAAACACTTTACATTCGAATAAAGAAAAAATCGATCGTCATTTTCGTTTTAAGCACTAACGAGACGTGCTAGTAAAATTTGAGGCCACCACGTATACCGGGTGACCATGAAAAATTGTCGCGAGATACTTAAAGTCGGAATCAAGAAAAAACCGATCGTCATTTTCGTTTTAAGCACTAATGAGACGTGCCAGTCAAATTTGAGGCCACCACGTATACCGGGTGACTATGAAAAATTGTCGCGAGATATTTTGAATCAGAGTAGAGAAAAAACCAATCGTCATTTTTGTTGTAAGCACCAATGAGGTATGCCAGTGAAATTTGAGGCCACCACATATACCGGGTGACCATGAAAAATTGTCGCGGGATACTTAAAGTTAAAGTTTAGAAAAAACCGACCGTCATTCTTATTTAAAGTACCAACGAGACGTGCTCGCTAAATTAGGGATCACTGCGTATACCGGGTGTTAGTGAATTCTTGTCACGGTGCACACAATACGACAGAACCAATAGTCATCGTTGTAGGGAAACATATAAATGTAAATAATGTAAATAGTCAGGGGGATGCAGCTAAAACAAATTGATAATATATATAAATAGTTCTTTTAGTACTTACCTGTAATTCCAGCGGGAGAATCCGAGCGATAGCATCTTTCCATTGTAACGGGGTACTTAAAAATAAAAAAAATCATAGATTAAAAAACTATATAATTATAAAACGCAGGAACAAAATCAAGCGGCGTAGCTGATAGGATAAGCTAACGTCTTTAGCGCTCACAGCGCGCAAAGCGAGCACGGCGATGCGAGCGCCATGGAGGGGATAAGCAGTGGATATAAGAAGGCGAGCGCGAGAGCGTTCGGAGAGTTTCGAGCGGGATCGTTTCAATCGCGGGTCGAAAGGAGTCGGACGAAAAAGTGAACGGGGGCTCAGCTCAGAGAGTTCTCTTCGGATCACCATCGGGTCTTGTCGTCGAGGATTACTATCCGGAAACTAACCGAGTCGACCGATGGTCATCTGGGAGTTGTGATCGGGACCGTTTCAAGCGCGTCGAGCGTAATAGTGAACGGGGGCTAACCTCCACGCGAATAGTCGAGTGATGGATGAATAGGAGTGGTGAATGAATACCGAAACAATGAGAATTGTATATCATAAGCGGCGCGCGTCCTTGGCGCAATCACCTAGAGCGGCGTTACGCGGATAAATGTAAAATTGAACAATAGTGCTTCTAAGAATAAACTATCATTGTGAATTTTCTGCAATACAGAGATTTATAATTCAATGAAACCCTTCCCTCTGCGACCGAGGAGAGTCGGAGTAAGCCGATCAAGTGGCGCGAGGAATAAGTGATGCTGACGACCTATAGTGTCGACAAGATATATCTTCTCCTTTGGAGGTCAAAAGGAGTGGCGACCGTGGAACACCAATTACACAGGTCTGCAAAATTCACTTTTTTTTTTTTTTT
>NW_017299858.1:29213-31859 GCF_001594075.2 Trachymyrmex cornetzi | reverse complement strand
TTTGTGCTCAAATTAAAGCTTGGTTCCTCCCCTACAAAAACCATATAGGATGGTTTTGAAAAAAATTTTATAGTTTTTGAAAAAGAAGGTTTTAAGCTTCCAATTCCTAGTGATTATGATGAAAATGCAAATTATTTAATTACATTGAGCTGAGCTCATACAAATCACTACTTGACTGTTTTTGGGGTCGGTGTTTACGAATCCAATGTCACATTTATAAAATTCAAAATGGCGGATCCAAGATGGCGGACGTAAAATCAAAATTTTGAAGTAACCTTATGAAAATTTTCATAAAATCAAAAATTTGAAGTAACCTTATGAAAATTTTCATAAGGTTACTTCAAAATTTTGATTTTACGTCCGCCATCTTGGATCCGCCATTTTGAATTTTATAAATGTGACATTGGATTCGTAAACACCGACCCCAAAAACAGTCAAGTAGTGATTTGTATGAGCTCAGCTCAATGTAATTAAATAATTTGCATTTTCATCATAATCACTAGGAATTGGAAGCTTAAAACCTTCTTTTTCAAAAACTATAAAATTTTTTTCAAAACCATCCTATATGGTTTTTGTAGGGGAGGAACCAAGCTTTAATTTGAGCACAAATTCAAGTCTCTAGCACGTCAGGTTTCAGAGAAAATTAGGGGTAAAAACACTCAAAAACACGTTTTTTGGAATCTTTACCCCCACTTTTCTCAAAATCATGACGTGATAGGCACTTTTCGACTTCAGATTCGTGTTCAGCGCACAAAAATACGTCGGATATCACTCTGATATTAAAAAAAAAAAAAAGTGAATTTTGCAGACCTATATTATTCAGGGACCGAACGGTAAGTAAAAGCTTCGATTTCGGTTACAACCTCTCCATACGATCGATTGTGGAAGCCATGCTCCAAACCGAGGAGAAGAGGAGAGCGTTCCACACATTCTGTGATGAAGTGATGGCCCTGAAAGAGAGAAACGAACGGGCGCGTCGGGGGAAGGCTGACGCGAGTAAGAACGCGGGATGCGGGAATGACGCGCAGCTACGATGACGTTGTGTGTCATGGTCCCATACAAGAGGCACAATAATGCCCAATAGAGGATGAGTGGGCTCCTCGATGGGGCTCACCCCCCGAGGGCCGTTGGGGGGTCGAACGGGAGACTCGACGCCCCCGCACGCAACGGCCTGACGGGATGGCGGCGGGAGGAGGTAGCGTCCCCTCCATTATGGGTAATGCTAATATCGACCGACGGCTAAAATCTCTTGAATGTTGTTCAGAATCACGACTTGAATAACATTTGTCAAGATCAAGACTAGTTTGGAGATTGTACCTTCATTTTTATGTAGAAATAAATTTTTAGTGCAAAAATAAAAATAAGAGGAACAATCTCCAATGATCTTGATCTTGATAAATGTTATCCAGGTAATGATTCTGAACAACATTCAAGAGATTTTAGCAGTCGATTGGACACCTAGGGTAATGCTAATGCCGGCGGTGCTGTAACTTGCAAGCCTTATAACTTGAAAAGTACTTAATAAAAATGAACTTAATTATAGTGTTTTGGAAAGCTCTCGAGGTAAGCTACAAGAATACGTCATGAAAAATGAGGAGTTTTGTTTAAAAAACTCAAAGTGACTTTGCCCTGACCTTCATGACGCCACCCAAAATCAAACCAATGGCACCATCTTATTCTTAAATCTTAAAACTTTTGTCTGAAACATTTTTCCTTAAAATGCACTGTTCAAGAGATATTTGAGATGATCGATTAAAATGGGACACCCTGTATATTTTGCAAAATACACACACGCACACGCACACAGAGAGAGAGAGAGAGAGAGAAGGGGGAGGGGCATGTGCACATAGTGCCATATTTTAATTACTCACCTCAAATATCTACAAACACGAATTAAAAAAATTTTCAGACAAGAGTTATATCATATGTATGTATGTATTAATAGTTATAAAGAGAAATGAGACTTTATTGTCATAACCGGAAAATTCATAGTTTTAGAAAAATTTAATATTTGAATCTTTCATAACATTTTCATATTAAAAAGTAAAATATTTAAAATTGTTTTAATGCTACAATTTAGAATAAGACCATTATTTGACGACACAATAATTAGGAAATAAAGCTTTAAACTCTTAAATGCTGAGAATACCGTGTGTATTTACATACTACATATATGTAGTCTTTTTTAAAACCGCGCGCTGAAATTATTTTCGGTCTTGAAACGCAATCCGATTAAACTACTGTAGTAATATCACTAATATCACGATTTTAAATTGACAGGCAATTTAATAATTTAATGCTTAATCCGGTATCTTATTTGAAACATGTTAATTGCTGAAAAAATTGAAATTAAATATATTGCGAAACATATTACCCTGGCCAGGAGTCGAACATACGAGCGTGACCGTTTAGGGATTTATTTCCGTTTAGGACTTTATTTCCTAATTGTTTAAAATGCATTTTATAAGGGATAAAGAATATATTTATAACTTTTAATCAAAATTTAAAGATAACGTTAATGTAAATTTTTTACAAAAAAATGGTAAAATATCATAATAATAAGGCTCAATAAATTTAAAAAAGAACAGAACGAAAAAGGGCTACGAGCCTAAAATTTAGTCGTTATAAAATTGAAATTATTAAGAA
>NW_017299858.1:26939-28882 GCF_001594075.2 Trachymyrmex cornetzi | reverse complement strand
AACATTACAGATCATATGTCAGTATAAAATAAAATTGTCTATTGTAATAACAAACTAAAATATATCAAAATAAATTGTGTAACAGTTAAAATAACATTTGATATATACCTTATAGAACATATGCCAATATAATATAAAAATATCAAATTATCAGACAATGCGATGAGAGTAGGATGGTCATCTCTCTAGTGTGTTCAGAGACAATGTGAGTAAGACAATCTTTGGTAAGCAGGTTGAAGTGGAAACGCCGAAGGAAGGAGTAAATAAGAGAGGGAGAAATAAAGTAGAGGGAAAAGAAATTGGGAAGAAGGGAAGCAAGAAGGAAAGCAGTTAAGAAGGAGAAAGAGATTGTATAATTTGCGAATAAGACTCGGGTAATGATTCCGTATCATTCATTTTATTTAGACCCTGTTTTTGTCTTTTGATGTGAATCATTTCAGACACCAATCTGTTATTATACGAAGATTCGCAATCTAAAACTCTCACATCGTTCCATCTAAAGTTGTGGTCAAAATTGACGCGATGATCAGTTATGACAGTGGGAGAACCTGTATTCTTCCTAATGTCAGATTTATGTTCATGTAACCTTGTACTCAATCTTCTCTTTGTCTGACCAACATAATTCGCTTCACAGTCATCACACGAGATCTTATATACAACATTTTGATTGGATAAAAATTCCAACTTATCCTTTTCCCTCCTGATAAGATCTTTTAAAGTGTTAGGGATGGTAAAAGCTAATTTACAATGGAACATGCTAGAAATCGGAAAAAAGCTCTTTGAAATAGACTTAACGTAAGGAATAGTGAAATATTTATCTTTTACTTGTAAATTATGTGTAATATGTTTGTTGTGGATATGGAATTTTAGTCTTTGTTCAATTGAAGAAAAAATGAAAGATAAAGGATAACAATTGTCCAGGAAAATATAAATAGCTTCTATTAAATTTTTTTGTTGGAACCATGGGTGTGATAATAAGAAAATTTTACAATTGGACAAAGACTAAAATTCCATCCACAACAAACATATTACACATAATTTACAAGTGAAAGATAAATATTTCACTATTCCTTACGTTAAGTCTATTTCAAAGAGCTTTTTTCCGATTTCTAGCATGTTCCATTGTAAATTAGCTTTTACCATCCCTAACACTTTAAAAGATCTTATCAGGAGGGAAAAGGATAAGTTGGAATTTTTATCCAATCAAAATGTTGTATATAAGATCTCGTGTGATGACTGTGAAGCGAATTATGTTGGTCAGACAAAGAGAAGATTGAGTACAAGGTTACATGAACATAAATCTGACATTAGGAAGAATACAGGTTCTCCCACTGTCATAACTGATCATCGCGTCAATTTTGACCACAACTTTAGATGGAACGATGTTAGAATTTTAGGTTGCGAATCTTCGTATAATAAGAGATTGGTGTCTGAAATGATTCACATCAAAAGACAAAAACAGGGTCTAAATAAAATGAATGATACAGAATCATTGTCCGAGTTTTATTCGCAAATTATACAATCTCTTTCTCCTTCTTAACTGCTTTCCTTCTTACTTCCCTTCTTCCCAATTTCTTTTCCCTCTACTTTATTTCTCCCTCTCTTATTTACTCCTTCCTTCGGCGTTTCCACTTCAACCTGCTTACCAAAGATTGTCTTACTCACATTGTCTCTGAACACACTAGAGAGATGACCATCCTACTCTCATCGCATTGTCTGATAATTTGATATTTTTATATTATATTGGCATATGTTCTATAAGGTATATATCAAATGTTATTTTAACTGTTACACAATTTATTTTGATATATTTTAGTTTGTTATTACAATAGACAATTTTATTTTATACTGACATATGATCTGTAATGTTGAAACAACCTTACTTTGCGCGGACGTAGCTCATCGGTCACGGGCTGCGGCCAGGGTCGCAAAGAGGTTCGGCC
>NW_017299858.1:22504-26073 GCF_001594075.2 Trachymyrmex cornetzi | reverse complement strand
GCGACGCTCGGGTTTCGCGGACTTGCGAGTTCGCGCGGCCTGAAATTATGTTTGGTTTCTTAAAAATATTTCGAGTGCACCGCGCTCTCATCGCGTACGGTGACCGGGGGTCACCGTAGCGGCATCCGGCGAGCTGTTATTGCCGGGGACGATGCATTGTTGGGGGTGCATCGTTACAATGTTTTTTTTTTTTCTTTTTGTATTTGGTATTTATGCTTTTCCTTGCTTTATGCACTTTTAATATTATATTTTTTAAAAATAATTTTATATACGTTTTAACAGATACAATTTTTTTCTAATTCGCATACTATGTTCACATTTTTACCGACTACAACCGTTGTACAACCTTCATGTTACACTGAGCGTATTTTTTTATTAGATTAATACTGTGAGTCTTATAAATTTTGCGATTGAGTGTGAATTATAATTTTTATATTCTAATTTTTTAAATATTTTCACCGTTTTACTTTTATATTATAACATTGATAATGATCCAACAGGGATCGAAACGTCTGTTTTTGTTTTGTTTATGTTTTATTGTTTATTGCCGGCAAATTAAAATTTATATTATAACGAAATGACATATTTTTATTCTGTCACTTCTTAATAATTTCAATTTTATAACGACTAAATTTTAGGCTCGTAGCCCTTTTTCGTTCGGTTCTTTTTTAAAAAAGTTTTATTAATCAAACTTTTTTTAGAATTAACCCTTAATTATTCAAAAATCTATGTACAAGCAACATCTAGTCCAATTTGAAGTAGTTTCTTACTATAAATTAATGCTATTAAATTGTAAATAAAGAATTAAAATTTCATTTATAGCAGAATAAATTACTTTGTTGTAAATCTTGAATTTTTTTTCTGGATGCAATTTTTTTTTCAGTTTCGTCATTATAAGTTTCCATTGTTGTCGTCGTTATGTTTTCTGAAGATTCATAGTCAGAATCACTTTCTCCTTGTGCTGCTTCCAAATATTTAGATACTTCAAAGATTTCTTTTTCTATAACTGGTTGTCTATAGTAAGTTAAATGGATTTTATCATGATGACCCATAAATTTTGCAAGTGTTAAAATTTCATTTTCAGACAGATTATGATGAATGCACATAGTTGCTACATGCTTCCGTAATTCAGTTGCACGAAGGGTCTCTGGATTTTCTGCGTCACATTGTACTGCATACTGCCGTAATAAATCACACACTGAAAGATATCTGTTTTTATCTTTTTTAATTGTAGGAAAATCAAATAGATAAGGGTTCTTCGAAGAAACAGTGCAGTTTTTCTATACTTCAAAATCATTTTGATACAATCTCTTAATTACTTTGTTAATAAGACTGATACCGTTCGTCCAAGTTTACCTCGCAAGGTAAATCGTACATATTTTTTTGCTATCTCTTTGGCACCTGCTGAAAGCGCTTTATACATATCATTAGTTTGATAGTTTATTCCTTCGTAGGTCTTATAATCCTCGATTAACGTCATTTGTATTTCTCCAGCTCTACGACGATTGAATACTTGTACTGAAGTCAATATTTCTTTTGTAAGTGAAAGCCATGCATCATAAGAAAAATCGTTTTTTAAGGAATTATAAGCTGTTTCACGTTCTTGTTTTAAAAAATTATGTAGTTTAATATCTGCTTTAGAGGATAACTTAACCATTTTACATCTCATATTTCGACTCATTGTTTCTGACATTGTCTTTGATATATGTATCGTAAAATCTTCGGTAAATACTTTCAAAAAATCTTCGACGAATAATTTCCTTTCCCCGTTTTCTTTCCTAATACATCGAATCAAAAGTTTACCTAATTCTTTTATCAACGTTCCGAGTGCAGATGCTAGTGATGGAGTTTTGTAATATTTTGCACATAAAGATAAGTCGGCTAAGGTATTGATTGCTGCAACGCAAGCATTACTGTATCGAGGAAAATAAATGGATGCAAAATCTATTATCTCAAGATTTTGACATTTTAATGTTTCAAGTAGACGACCTAGCCTTCTGATTCTTTGTCTTATCATTACATCATTATGTTCAGATGCTTTATACTTCTCGCATTGTTGATCACCTAATGCAATTATTAGTTCATCATAACGTACACGTCTTACTATAGCATCTTCTCTTAAAATTGAAAAGACTCGCATTCTTAAAGCATTGCTTGCCTCATGATAGATCCTATTACTTGTCTTCCTAAAATCGATAGCGATCTAGTATCTTTAACTTTAATCTTATTGTCCATAATGCATCTTTTATAGTGATATCTGCTTGTCAGCTTCAAAATGAAAATCTTACATTTTGGATATGTAGCATAATCAGAAGGTAATCTGCTATATTCTTTTTTTCAACGTCTTTCTAATTGCTCTCCATCATTTACCTCACAATCAACATTAAAATAGAAATCTCCGCGTCTACGAATCGTTTCTATGATTTTTCTTCGTTCTACAGTCCCTTTTGGTAGATCTTTAAATTTTTGTACTTCCAATTCATTACCATGTCTTCTTTGAAGATGACGAGCTATTTTTCTTTGAAATGTCTTACAATACATGCAGAAATGCTTCTTGTTTCCTTCATTAACTGATGTAACAAACATTTCAGAGTCATCCCGAGCACATTTACCAGGTATATTTAAAGTCATTGACATGTCTAAACCGCTTGAAGTATTTGCTGAGCTATTAGTTTCTTTAACAACAGAATTTGTTGCTTTATCTATCATAGGTTGAACAAAACTTTCATCAGAATATTCATTTGATACTACGTAAGATGAATTCTCATGAATGTTTTTTGAAATATCTTGTTCAATATTACTTCTATTAAGGGATAATAAAAGAAGGAAAATAGATATTAAATGTTAGCAATAGTGAACTGCAAGATTTACATTGAAAAGTTGATATTAGCAATGAATCACGACATGACAATAACTCGCAAATCCTTTCCCAGTGAGAAATGACAATGAAATCGACATCGAATCGATGTCGATTCGACGTCGGTTTTGGTATCTCTAAAAGATAGTATCCTGAAAGGCATGAAAACCTCAAAAGTGAAAAGTATTATCAATTCAAAAGAGTATTATTATATAAGAAATAGATTTGTCTAACTTTCATTCAGTTTTTCATCTTTAATATTAATTTCTAACATGTTTCGTGCCGTTGATATGTTTAATTGATTAGTATTTACTGAGCTGTCGGTGTATTTAGCGCCAGAATTTGTTGCTTGATCTTTCACAGGATAAATAAAACTTTCATCAGCGAAACTTTTATCAGATGAAGTCGGTGGTTGTACATACATAAGTTGAGTCTTTATCATCAATATCATCAATATTTTCAAAATTGTTATCTTGCACAATATCATCATTAAGACCTAATGAATGTAACAAAAAAATGGATGTTAAACATAACAAACATTATACACTTTGTTATATCCCGACAAAATTCTCTCTTTCGTTATTATAAATATATGATTCATACCTTAATTTTATTTTATCTCTAGCTTAATATTTCATCATAGTCTTGATATTTCGTCCCTATTTTATCTTTATTTCGAAACCGAAAATTCCGTTTCTCTTTTATAGGGGGG
>NW_017299858.1:21980-22317 GCF_001594075.2 Trachymyrmex cornetzi | reverse complement strand
TGAATGCGAGGACGAATATCTTTTTCTTCCTTTTTTTCTTTTTTCTTCTAATAAAACTAAAACTAATTTTAGATATATAATTTAGAATGTAATAGATTCGCCTCGCACAAGGATGTTAGTTAAGGAAAACCGAATTTTTATTATAAATTAAAACTCTCAACTATTAAGATTAAACCTGTAGAGTGGGGAGTAGGGCTTACGCGGAGCCGTGCTACCTTATCTTAAGGAACCAAGCACGAGTATGGGTTCTACCAAATTTTGAGGAGTGTTGATTGGTCCTGAAAGGACACTCCCACATTAATTTCCAAAATATAAAAGGAGCTGTCAAAAGCAGTCG
>NW_017299858.1:15182-21474 GCF_001594075.2 Trachymyrmex cornetzi | reverse complement strand
GAAAAACTATCCAATACTTCCCAGTGAACATTATTAACCGCACAACCTAATCTCCGATCCCCGAGTAAATTGCTTAAATGCATTGACTCAAAATACGGAAAAAATCTCAATAAAATTACGTAACACTTGAAGTTGATATACATATAAAAAAATGTGATTATATTTATACATATAGTTTATTAATATTATAATTACATATATAAGCATTACAGTTAAATAAAAAAATAATACAATTTTTAAATTAAAATAACAGAATAAACTATACAAAATCATATTATATAAAATGTTCTGCTCTTGCATAACTTACTCCTGTATTTTGTAAGTAAATAAAGGATAACAATAAATTTATTGTAATAGCTCAATGGTCAGATGTAATGATAATTGATCATGAATTCATAACTCGTTTTGCTAAAGTTACTTTTGTCCGAGATAGACAGTCTACTTCGACGAAATGTCAATAAAGAAAAATTCAAATTTTGCAAAATATCTAAAATAATTATTGTAATACGTATTCGCAATGCGCATGGAATGCACAATAATTACATTTGAATACTATAGATATTAAAACAAGTTTGAATTTGCTAAATTGTACAATAAAAAAAACATAAAGAGTGAGTCACCTAAAATAAAATACCGGAACATTTCGAAAATTAAACCTGGTACGCAAAAATGTTTCAGACAAAAATTGCATGACTTTAAAGGGGACAAATAATAGTAAAATCAATTATAGAAAAAATCGAGTTTCCAAAGTCACATGAAAGTCATCTCTATATTCATTTAATGAATTGGTATAACTTCTTTTACATAATATGGTGTCTGATTATTTTAAAAATAATGTGAAAATCGATTTTCTCGAAAATTGATTTTACCATTGTTTGTCCCCCATACAATTTTTGTCTGAAACATTTGTACCTACCGTTTTAATTTTCGAAATATTCCGATGTTTTGTTTTAGGTGCTCTATCCTATATATAGAATATTCACCAAATATCATTTAAAATATATTTATAAAAGCATCAACGTTTAATTATCTTTTAGATATAAGATATTAAAAATGGTTTAAACCATTCATAAATCATGTGTATTCGTATAAGAGACTATAATACGGTAAAAAATTCGTCATGTACGAATATATAGTGTAACCGTACTTGCGAGCAACGGCACAACTTCGTCGCATGTTCTTCATTCTCCTCTTACGCAAAAGTATCTCCTTTCTCTCGGTAACTGAATTTTGCGATAGCCAGGCGGTTTTTCGGCCAAGATTGTAATTCTTATTACTAAGTTGGGCGCCAGGCACGAGAGAGCGTGCCACACTTTCCGAAATCTCCTTATTTTTGCTCTTAATCCATTCGCGACGGCAGGGGTGGGTCGCAAGAGGTGTGGGAAATTTTGTCGGAGGGCGAGAGAGACAGGCTACAAGAGTAATGTATGCGAGGATGTAGTAATAAAAACAATTATATTTGAAATGATATGATAAAGTAAGACTAATTACATTGGTGACGTAATTACAAGGAATCTCCGGAGCTTCGCTCCTCCGCTCTACTCGATACTCTTGGTACTCGCACAGAGAGTCGCTAAGTTATTTCTAACACCGAACGCCGGCCATACGCTACAGCACGAGCCCCGGCCTTCCACGCGGTAACTTTCGGTGTCAAACGCCCGCCTCTCGACAACCGGCAAGAACCCGTACCCATTGTACTACCAGCCTTCCGGACGTGCAACGCCGGCACGCGGCCGGACGCAGATTCGTCTAACAAGCGTCTCTATGCGACACGACTCTACTAGACAACGCGAATCCCGGAAACTGGCTCTACTCGGTAACGCATCAACCGGAAGTTAACTCGGCAATGCAACAATACGCGTTCCGACGCAACAGTACAATGCTCGGTGACACAATTACAGTGAGCGTTTCTACGCGACGCGATACTAAACGATAACGCGATTACAATAAGCGTCTTTACGCGACACGACGAGACTCGACAACGCGACTGTACACGCGCCTCTACGCGATTCTACTCTACTCGGTAATCGGAAGTGACTCCCCTGTGGCGAGAGGAACGAGCGCTACTCGGCCCTCGATAGTCTCCAAACGACTCGAATCTACTCAAAAGCTAATATTCCCCTCCTAATCTGACTCTAGAAACGCGACAGCTAATTAGTTCCCATGCTTGGGAGGATGGCACGTGGCTCGCGATTTCTCGTCTCTACACGGCGGCCATTACACCGGTCTGTCTTTGCGATGCGAACTTGCCTACGCGCTGTTGTAGCCCACGAGCTACCACTATTTAGTCTTGTATTTCAGCATAGCAACAAGCTGACGGAAATGCAAGACTATCACCGCGAAGCAACCCTTGCACTTCGGCATAGCAACGATTTGCGGAAATGCAAGGCTGCAAATTTGTCAGTAGCGCGGGCACACGCGCCGCGCGATTTGCATGGCCATATATGGTCACAGCGAAAACCAAATCGAGACATCGCGACGCCTATATATTCGGCGGCCTAAGCGCGGACCGCGAGTCTCGTATTAACACTGAAAAACAAACGATACGTTACGCGCGTCGGAGAAACTGGAGCCCGACGAGCTCCGCGATAATGAGTGTCGCTGACCGGAGCAATATAATTACGTGCGCGGATACTCGAATAGATTTAAATCAATTAGTATTAGAAACGGGCAATACATTTCTATATCGATACCGATATTGGACACATACTAAATAAAAGGAGTCATTTTCGATTAAACAGTGAAAAGTGTTGAAGTGAATTCGTTGACGATCTTTCGTTTTATATCCTCGCTTCTTCTCGTGGGTCCCAACCCTCTAGGCGGACCGGATCCCAAACTTACGTTTGGTTGCACCGAGAGGTACAACAGCGCGATCCACCAGAAGCGACGAACCTACGTCGGCAGTTTCACAAGCGCAACACTCGTCTCACCCTCGTCGTCTCCTTCGCGTCCCGTCCTCTCGACTATTGGCTCCTCGGCTGCGATCTCGCACTTCCTTTACAACTTGAGGCTCGCTCGTCCACAGCAAGAGTGAGGCCCGGGAGCTCCCGGCGGATTCTCGCAGGTTGCTTAGCTCCCTCCCTCCTTCGGGGGCAGGTAGTCACGCTGATCGGCTTCCGCGTGTCACGATATCCGCGCGTGCCGTGCAGGCCCGCGCTGCCTTGATATCTCGCTCTTACGAGCGTGCAATAAACGTCTCTGTCAAGGGTGGCGTCTCTGCTAACAGCCCCTGCACCTCCTGGCTGGCGGGCGAGATCTGGATGGATTCCCTTCTCGCTTCTCATCGGAGCCCTATGTCCCCGACGGACGTCCGTCTGGCCCCTCAAGGGTGGCCGGGAATTCTGGCCTCCTCTGGTGCTCTGCAAGGGGTGCATGATGAAAGTATGGTTCTCTTTTCTCGACAGCGAACTACTAACAATGATATAAAATAACACAATCTGCTTGTCCGGGCTCCCGGATGCACGGCCTTCTCTCTCAGCTTCTTCGGCCTTCCTTTCAATTCTGTCCTCCTTCGGTATGGTCCTTCCTTCCTGGAGTGATGGATGAGACTGCACGATGATACAATTTCATACGCTTTCTGAGAAGTTTTACCATTACGCAAAAGAAATGATAACACAAAAGAGGAAAATTTGTAGAGTAAAATAGATGACGCGATTTTAACGAACGTTCGCAGGTGTGCTCTCCCTTCGAGCCAGTAGGAAGTGCGAGTCCGCCGCCAAGTCTGCACAGTGATGGACAAAAATGTTACGTCACAATACCTAGATATAAATATAAACAATATTAAATATTAAACACAAATTATTATATCAGGGCTACGAGCCAAAAAACATTTTATAAATACATATGTTTATTCAATCATACGTTTCAACCTACCTCAAGTCATCCTCAGTGCTCACATGAAAATAATTAAATGTCTACCATAATTAAAGTCAACTTTATGAATAATCTGTCATTACTGTGTAACAGACTTATAGAAACAATTCAATTTACAATTCGCAAATATGAAACGCAAAAATATATTACAAATATTTAATCAATAATTGATGCATGTTACAATTTGTAAGATTTAAAACGTAAAAATATGTCGCAACTGTGTAGCTGAATTATTAAGAACGTATAAAATGCAATAGAAATCCATAAATATTTCTTGGTGTCACGGAAACCAACTCGAACAATAATTAGGATCATTTAATCTCCAAATCAATTACATAAGCCATTATATCTCTCCTCCAACATCAAGTGAGTACAGTTACTTCTTCCGTTACTATCATTCGAATACAATTTACTCATCATTCTACTGTCTGATATTATAGTAGAGTATATATGCCTTCTACTTATCTATTAATAAATCGAGACAATGCTACATTAATTGGTGAATATTTGTTAAGACAATTGACTCATATTATCATCTTCTATCAATTCTGTTAAATAATTAGTAGGTTATAACAAGAGGTAAATCAAAGTGCATATCTATCTCCATCCAGTACACGTACATCATAGTCATATGTAGTAGGAGCAGTAAGATGTGAATGTTTTATCCATCTTTTGTAAAATAACCAAGTTATTTAAGCTTATTTAATCTTGTCGTCAAAATTTAAAACTGTTTGTCTAGACTGAAAAATTTCCAAACTTGACTGAGTCGCTAATAAAATTTCATTTTTCAAAGATCAGATTCGATATGTTATGTTCTTGTGTCACCAATGAACTCCCGAATTCAACTAACACATATATTCTCACCGTTGATGGCTACTCTTGTGAGAGTAACTTAGGAGAGGGAAAAGTCTAACAGAAGAAGGAAAAGAAAGATCTAGAAACCAAAAAAGAGAGCGCTAAGAAGGAGAGAGACACTTTAAAATATTATGATACAATTCCGGTAGAGACTCTGTATCTGTTTGTCTATTTATACTGACCTTCTGTCTCTTAATATGTATCACCTCAGATATTAATCGTTTATTATACGATCTCTCTCTGGCTCTCTGTTCAGAATTTTCACGTCTTTTCAATTAAAATTATGATTTTAATCCTTTTCATATATGAGAAACAACTTCGGTAATAATCGGTGTAGATTATTGAAGTATTCGTGCAATCTAGTGAAACTTAGCATTAATATAGGAACACGCAACAAATTTCTTAACAAATGCTTAAAACTGGACATAGTACCACCACATTTATATTTTTTTGAAGAAGCAGAATAATATTTCATTATTTAATAAGAATTATTACAAAAGGTTTGATAAGATACAACTTAAGAATATAAGAGCAACAATACGATTGGAGCTGAAAGATGCGTATAATCACTGGAATTTTACTAGGATCAATATTTTTAAGGTCACTAATCAGGTTTCTAACAAATTGCCGTTCGCCTTGGCATGTGAATTTTTCAAATATCAAGATAAACTAATTAAGTTTTATTTTTTGAAACAAAACGATAAAATTGATAAGAAAATAGAAAAGTTGAAAGAAAAAAATAAACAAATGATTATGCAAAATATTGCACCTATTTCTTATTTTTGTAATTTAGATAGTAATATTATAATACTACTGTTTTGTCGATGGGGCATAATAGAAAAGAGAAAAATACTAATAATAAAATAGATTTATATTCCGCCAGATAATTTTGAAGAAGCGTCTTCTTTGGATAAGATACAAGATAAGTGGCTCTTGAATTTGTGTGACAGTGATATTCCAAAGGAAGTACAAGCTCTTCTACAATTAGGTAAGGGTTTTGGGCTTCCGGTTTGTAAGAATAACGTAGAGAGAACATTAGTAGAATTCATTAAGCAAATTGAGAGCAATATAGTGGGTAGACTAAAGAATATCGTCAATTTTGTGAGAAATAATTCGATACAAATTCTTGAAAGATGTTATAAGAATATTTCATTTAATATGATAGAAAATTAGATCATAAATTGGTTAAAAATTACAAAAAAGTTGATTCTTGAATTTCCACTCTAATCACCCTAAGTATCATAAAAAAGGAGTTATCATTGGATTCATTGACAGAGAATTATAGAGTTGTCACATCTTAAGTTTCGAGAAACTAACTTAAGAGAGGGGATACACATTTTTTGGAAAATGTTTATCCGTTGCCGTTTATCTTTCCAGTCATTAACAATAGAGTAAAATATCATACAATTAAGGATAATAAGACATACAAAGGACACGTTAAAGAAAAATATTTTTTAATATCGTACATTAAATCTATCTCGGAAAGTTTTTTGCCGATAACGAACATGTTTAATTGTAAATTAGCATACTCGATTCCGAATACGTTAAAGAATTTTATTATCAG
>NW_017299858.1:11957-12851 GCF_001594075.2 Trachymyrmex cornetzi | reverse complement strand
ATTATGTAAAATAAAATAAAATATTATATATTTTATTTTATCTTATATAATTATTTGCACTGCGCGTTAATAAGAGTGCGATAATTTGTTGAGCCCGATAATACGCGCGAAATGTGATGCCGCGAAGGAAGGAAGGAAGGAAACAAATAATCGTGGACAATGGAGTAATCTATACAGGGTGACCCATTTTAACTTAGACAGCCAAATAACTCGAAATATCGCGATTAAATAAAAAAATGTTTAAAACAAAAATTGTTGGATATGAAGTGGCTTGAACTATGACCTTGACATTGACCTTGACCTTCATTTTCAAGGTTATTTGAAGGTCTACTTTCAATTTTCAAATAGAAATCTATATTTTTGATCCCGGATTTTGAAAGAGCGCAAAATTTTACGTCCAGATGAACTTTCATGTTATGGGTCAAAGTTGACCATAGAGGTCATTTCAAAGACAAATTCCTAATCGAAGCAGAAAGCCAAAAAATCTTGATTTTTCCCGGATAGTGTTTGTGAGAAAAATTGTTGGATGTCGAGGGGAGACCAAACCATGACCCTAACAATGTCCTTGAACCCATATTTTAGTGACCATTTCAAGGTCAAGTGGGGATTTTTAATAAAATTTTATGCTGGGGATAAAAATAATTTCCTCTAAATCGACCTAGCGTGAGTTGGGCTGTTTGTTGGTTCGCACTTACCTAGACAACCAAGGGGCCTAACACAGAACTGGCTACTTACCTCGGTGAAGAGATGACCCACCGGTCACATAGTGCAAAACCCTGCCCCACAGCTACTTTGGTTCAGCGCTTAAGCCTTCCCACCATCTACAAGGTCCTACAGCCCCTAGGGAAGGTATGTGACCCAGCCAGTGAAGGCAAGGTCGTGTGATGACCCAGC
>NW_017299858.1:9946-11871 GCF_001594075.2 Trachymyrmex cornetzi | reverse complement strand
CAGCCGCACCAACCACCGGAAGGTAGACGAACAGACAATGTAAAGTCGCGAACAATAAGATTTTCTATTCACGTTTGACGGGCGAACCTCGAATAAAGACTAAAAATGTAAATACGGATTAACAGTCACGTTATCATCATATCACCTTATTATTAACATTAACACTACCGTTAGGATAAATATCACTAGAATTATTATTAGCAGTAGCAGTAGAGTCAATGATGTAAAGGGAAAATTGAAAAGAAAAGAAAAAGACAAAGTTAGATATAAACTAGATATAAAGTTAGTTAGAATAGAAGCCCATAAGGGCCTGCGCACAATAGAGGAACAGGAATTAGCTATTAAGATTTCAACATATCAGAAACTGATTACATCGGAATACACGATTTCTGATAGGTTGAAATCTTAATATCTAATTCTTGTTCCTCTAGTGCGCAGGCCCTAAGGCGACAAAACCGTAGACGCGGCAATATCACACTAAGAAAGTGTATACCGGGTGACCGGGAAAAAGAGATATCGTGAAATAAATTAAAAATAAAGTGAATGAGATTTAATATTGGAAAAACCAGCCGTTAGAGTTAATGCAAGCATTGATTAAACTTGTTATTAGAATATCAGGGCACCGCGCATACCGGGTGACCATGAAAAATTGTTATCGCATATCTAAAATTGAGATATCGAAAAGAGCTACCGTGAATATTAGTAAAAGCATTACTGAATCGTGAGGATGGACATTGTGACTAACCACGTATACCGGGTGATCATGAAAAATAGTCACTGAATATTTAAAGTTAGCCGATCGCAAAAAGCGACCGTCATGTTTCACAGAAGCACCAACTAAGCGCGCTGATAAAGTTTCGGATCATCGCGTATACCGGGTGACCGTAAAGGTTTGTTATTAAATAGTTGCGTATGGAATATCCAAAAATCAAACCGTCATGTTAAAGTTTAGTATTAATTAGATGTATTATCATTGTTAAAACTCACCACGTATAACGGGTGACTACCAAAAATTATCATTATATGTTTAAAGTCGGCGGATTGTGAAAAGCAACCGTCATATTCCTAGCAACCACGAAGGAAATGTACCGTCAGAATTTTTGATCGATACCTATAACGGGTGATTACGAAAAATCGTTAGAGTAAACTTAAGATCGACGGATCGGGAAAAGCCACCGTCATTTTCTTATTGAACGTCAGATAGACGCGCACCTAAATTTTCAAGCCGATATCTATACCGAGTGTCGGTAAACATTTTCGGGAAGAAGTTAAAGTAGAGGTATCGGGAAAACCCACCGTCATTGTAATCGTTAGCACCAATGAAGCGTGCAGTTAAAATTTCAGATCGATACGAATACCGGAAGTGCCTAAATTACTGTTATGGTACCGAAAGAGTCAAGTAGTTAGAAAGCGACAGATAGCAAGAGATGTATATATTGTACAAGGTGTGATCAAAAAGTAAGGTGACTTTTCATTTTTATAAAAAAATATTCATTTATTCATCCAAAATTATGTTATCCCCTTCAAAATAATCCCCCTCTGATACAATGCACTTGTGCCAGCGCTTTTTCCAGTCGTCAAAACACTTCTGAAATGCACTTTTGGGTATTGCCTTGAGCTCCTTTAGCGATGCAGCCTTAATCTCCTCCATCGTCGCAAATCTTCGTCTTTTCATGGGCCTTTTCAATTTTGGGAAGAGGAAAAAGTCGCAGGGGGCCAAGTCTGGTGAATACGGTGGCTGAGGCATGATGACAGTATTGTTTTTGGCCAAAAAACTACTCACTAGTAACGACGTGTGCGCTATCATGGTGCAGAATCCATGAATTTTCTTTCCATGTTAAGATCATCAGCTATTTCTCTAATCGTGATTTGACGATTTTTCAACACAATTTCTTTCACTTCCTGAACATTTTCGTCGGTTTTTG
>NW_017299858.1:1348-9691 GCF_001594075.2 Trachymyrmex cornetzi | reverse complement strand
TATGCCTCTCACATAAAAACAACACATGCTACATAGTCAAAACTGTGAACATATGATCGTGACGAGTGTACCAACACAACAAAAAAAAATTTTGGAATTAGAGTGTACAGAGCGCACGAAATTCAAAAAGTCACCTTACTTTTTGATCACACCTCGTATATAAGTAAAGAGGAATGCAGTCGATAAGTTGATAACCTGTAAATAAAAGATTAATTAATATACTTACCTGTAACTCCAGCGGGAGAAGATGAGCGGCTGCGTTTCCATATTGTAATGTGATACCTGAAAATAAAGAAAAGCGTTGATTAAAAATTTACATAATATGATAAAGATGCAGGAACAATATTAAGCGGCGTAGTTAGTAATATACAGCTAACGCTGCGAGCGCTGACAGCGCGCAAGTCAAGTAGAGAGTGGCGAGCACCGAAGAGGGGATAGCGAGAAGAGATATAAACGGGAGCGCGAGGCAAAAGGCGGTGATAGTGTTACGCGGTTATGCTGTTAGGCTGCTGCTGTTTCGCCGGATCTCGCAATGAAATAAAAGTAAAGGTTGTAAAGAGAGTAGGCGGGCGATACGGGGTTCAAGCGGGATCGTTCCTAATCGCGGGCGGAAATGCCGAGAGCAGCGCAGTGAACGGGGGCTCGAATCTACGCGTGCCGATTAAGTTTAAAAGATATAATCTCCATTGTGAATTAGAAGAATAAGGAAGCGTGCGTGCAAGGTGATGGAACCCAGTGCGGCGTTGTCCGAATGATAAGATAAAGAATTAAGTGCGGCGTTCGGCGAAGGACCCCAACGCGACGTTACGCGAGAAAATTGTGAAACGATATAATATGTGCTACGACTAATAAATAAATGTTAAGTTTCCTGCAATAGTCAGTGTTCAGTTAATCCAAAACCTCTCCTGCGCAAGCGACATGATAAATCGGAGCAAGCCGACTGCCGTACGCAACGAGGTGCTGAGAACGACAACCTAGCAATTTATTTAAGATACCTTCTCCTTTGGCAGTTAAAAGGAGTGGCGACCGTGGAAGAGCAGATGACAAAGGACCGTCTGATAAGAATAATATTAAAGTTCGGTCACAACCCAACCAATTAAGGCAAGATTGCATTGTTATCAGCTCTCTCCGCATGGAGGAGATGCTCAAAGCGTGCACCATTATTTTCTAAGCATAACAGTAATCGACGGCGAAAGTTATGTTGTACATTTCCAAGCATTATAGGAGTTATCGCTTCACAAGCTCTTCTTATTCTTTCCATCATATTCAATCTTGTCGTTGGAGCTATATACTGCACCTTTCACTATATACTGCACCTTTAACGTATCCCCATAAAAAGAAATCAAAGGAGTTCAAATCCGGTGATCTCGGAGGCCACAGAACTTTTTTTTTTTTTGTGACGCAGGGGAAATGCGTTACGCATCCCCACCTCCCCCGGGGGAGGGAGACAGGATATGTGGGACTCTCTCCCCAAAACTGCTGTTCCGGGGAGCCTACCCACTAAAATCCCTGCGGGCGTACCTAACCCGAACGTCTGGGGTCCGTCCGGGAATTTTACATCTGTAGTACTTCCGGATGGACCCCCGTTAATATACGTAGTAACGTATCCTAACCATGTATGTACATGAGGGTGGGTAGACGCCGGCTACCCACCCTCTCTTCCCCTTTGCCCATCTCGAGGGGGACATGGACCCCCGTCCATGACCCCATGGGCCTTCCCTCGAAGGGCCAATGGCAAAACCCTTGGCTCGGCCTTCGAGTTCTTTCCTGCTTATGACTACTTCTGAGTCCGATGGCCCCGCTATTCGGTGCCATCGTATGACTCCTCCTGTCTGCCCCTAGGGCACGTGGGCCGCGGGGAGGGTAAACTAAATTAGAGATGGAGAAGCCCCCTCCCCGCGGTGACGATGTTCGAGTCTATCGTTCATCTGGCCGCCCCGTTAGTCGGTACGACCGTCCTACCTATCTCGACGTGATCTAGCATCCCTGGTTCTTCTAAACTATCTTTAACCCCCCTATTATTTACTAATCTAACCTAACCCTAATTAAATCCCCACTATTCGCCAGGGATGCATTTCCCGCGCATTATTCCTATCGCTTATTCTACTAATTCCCGGTGTCGAGCCTCTCTCTCCCTGGCTCTCTCCGCTTCTTTCTTCTTTGTCATTACTTCTTCGCAGAAGTTTAGAACCGCCTGCTTTCCTTCCTGTTTGCACATTGCCCTTATGACGGCCTTTAATGATAGGTCTGCGCCTACTACCCTACACAGTTCCGCGCGTTCCTCGTCCCACGCCGGGCAATAGCCCAGGGTGTGCCTGGCAGAGTCGTTCGGTGCATCGCAGTGCCAGCATCCGTTTGTGGCCTCCCTCCCGATCCGACACAGGTACCTCCCGAAGCATCCGTGCCCCGTGAAGACCTGCGTCGTCCGGAAGGAGAGGCCAACTTCCGCGTGAAGCCACTCCTTTAGCTGTCCATTCACTGCTTCGAGGATGGTGTCCTCCCCTACGGTTGTATCCTTTAGCCATTCTCTCCATCTTCTTATCATTTTTCTCCTCGATGATTCTTTGATGGAATCCACCTGGTTCTTATTTATTATGTTTCCTCTTTCTTTCAGGGTGGTAACCCTCTCAAAGATTTCCTCATAGCAAGTTGCTTCTATTTCCCATGGTGGGGTTCCTGCTAACGTCGAGTTCACCGCGTGTGAGGTTGTCCTGTACGCTCTTATAATCCTACCCGTGATCCTGCGTTGGACCCCTCTTAATATTTAGCCTTCCTATTTTTTAGAACCGGGTATGCCCATATTGGCGCCCCGTATAAGGCAATTGATTTTATAACGTTAGTGTATAGTTTCCTAACCCTAACGTTAGGTCCCCCTAAGTTCGGTAACATCCTGCTTAGTGTGAGGGCGGATCCCTCCAGTCTGGGCGCAAGGTCCGTAAAATGGTCAGTAAATGTCCATTTGCTGTCTAGAGTTAGACCCAGGTACTTCATCCTTTGGCCGACCCTAATCTCGGTTCCTGCGATATTTATCGAGGAGTTCGCTGGTTTACCTTTCGTATGAAAGCCCACGATTTCTGTCTTAGATGGGGCTATTTCTAACCCCATCTCCT
This sequence comes from Trachymyrmex cornetzi, assembly GCF_001594075.2. Taxonomy (NCBI): domain Eukaryota; kingdom Metazoa; phylum Arthropoda; class Insecta; order Hymenoptera; family Formicidae; genus Trachymyrmex; species Trachymyrmex cornetzi. The sequence continues at coordinate 6,581 of NW_017299858.1, read as the reverse complement.
CTATCTTTTGAATGACTGCGCCTGAGGAGAAATTTGCTTCCATCGTTGCTTCGTCCCAGTCATCGCCAGACACCAGGATTAGCGTGTCGTCTGCATAACAAATTATGCATCCTTCTATTTTTTTGTTCTCCTTCATAACGTCGTCGAATCCAATGTTCCACAGTAATGGCCCTAATATGGAGCCCTGTGGGACACCTCTCCGCACTACCCTCTCACCCATGGTCGTCGTTTTTTGGAAAGGAGAGTTTCCTGTCACTTAAGTAGTCCCTTATTGTTCTTCTTAGATATGACGGGACTCTATGTTTGTTTAACGCCTTCCCTATTATCCTCCATGGCATAGAGTTGAATGCATTTTTGATATCGAGTGATATTCCAATTACTACTTTCCCTTCCTCAAACGCGGAGTCCATGTAATCTTTAGCGAACGAGATTGCGTCAATAGTCAATCTACCTCTCCTGAAGCCGAATTGTCTCTGGTGGAGGTTCGGTCCTCTGGATTCTAGATGGGAGATTATTCTTTCCGAAATTACCCTTTCGAGCATCTTCGCCTCGTCATCCAGTAGGCATATTGGGCGGTACCCTGCTGCCTGATCGTCTGGCTTATTATGCTTCCCGAGTAGAATCAGCTTGGCCTCTTTCCACTTTTTCGGAAACCTGCCGTTTTTGAGACAGGCTGTGAAAGTATTTCTCAACTCTTTCTCCATGTCCTTTGCCGCTACGTCCCAAGCTTTCGCTGGGACTCCGCTAGGCCCAGGGGCCGCATCCTTTTCCTTCATCTTCTTCGCTGAGAGCATGAGCTCCTCTTGCGTTACTTTCGGGTCTTCTCTCCAAGCCATTTCTCCCTCGTTTGGCAGCTCAGGTTCCCTCCAGTCGTCCTCTGTCTCTCCTGGAAAGAGTCCTCCGAGAACTCTGTCCAGTGTCCCGCTGTTTAGAGATTCGGTAAAGGGAGGAGCCCATCTTCTGAGTTTATTCATTACGGCCTTATACGGCCTACCCCAAGGATCTTCATTTAGGGTCATAACGAATTCCTCCCAGGCTTTCGCTTTAGCCTTCCTGATTGCCTTACCGAAAGTATCTCTGGCTAGCCTGAACTCGCCCAATCTCAGTTGGAATTCCTCTTCGTCTTGGTATGTTCTTCTTCTCAGTCTTCTTATTCTTCGACGAGCTGTAGAGAGGTTCGCCCTCAGTTCGTCCAGTTCTGCAGACCACCAAGGCATGGCTTTGTGCATTCTGGGCTCGATCTTAGGCATAGCTATATTACAGGCGTCTGTCATGGTGTCTTGCAGTCTTATAGCCGTCTCTTCTATCTCCTCTCCTATTGCATCTTCAGTCATGTTGTGTCTGGGCCAGCAGCTGGTTATTATGGCTGCCGATAACATGTCCTTATTCATTTTCTTTGTTGCCCATCTCTTAGGTTGTGGGAGACGCTCTTTCGTTCTTTGCATTTTAGTGTCCTTGATCTCGATTTCTATGTACCTGTGATCCGTTTTACTCTCGCGGTCCGATACTTCCCACGATATGACTCTTCTGGCAGCTGTTGGTGAGGCAAATGAGAGGTCTACTATTGACTCCCCTGTGTCTGACGCACGTGCTTCTACCTCCGTGGTTGAGACAGCATATGCCCAGACGACTTGCCCATTCCACCACTATCTTTCCTCTTACATCTGTAGTTCTTGACTGCCACAGGGCTGCTTTTGAGTTGAAGTCTCCCAACACGTATATCGGAGTATTACCTATCTGTTGTATCTCATCCTCCATTTCTTCGAGTGCTTCTTCGAAGTGTCTCGCGTCCAGGCTAGGGGGTAGGTATGTGCCGAACAAAATCATGTCGCCCCACCTTATCGATGCATAGTGTTTACCGCTTTTATGCGGTGTGCAAGGCAGTGGGTTGCGAGTACACCTCCATGTAATTGCGATCAATTTGTCTCTATTTCCGGTCCAATGTGGATGTTTTAGCGGTATCTTATATGGTTCGGAAATCACCGTCACCGCAAATTCTCCTTCTGCCATAGTTTGTAGAAGTACTTCGTGACCATCCCCAGCATGGTTTATATTTGCTTGGAGGATCTTGTTATACATTAATTTTGTCTGTATGTTGGAGTCCTCCTTCTACATTATCTATACTTCCCGGTGCTTCCTGGGTGGACATGGTCCATTCTTGGCCTCGTTCTGGCCAATCCAGCGCTGCTTGTAGAGGCTGGTTGCTTATAGCGCTTTCCGGCCTATTCTCCTCTACTTCCATCTCCTCTGTAATTCTTCTGTCTTCGGATTTATTTCCTTCCTTCACGCTGCATTTCGCTAGTTGCCTGATGACGCTAGCTTCCCTTTCTTTCCCCTCTTCTTTTTCAGGGGTGTTCTCCCTTGGTTTTTCCACGTCCATTTTCGTGCTCTCCGGGTTTTTATTCTGACCTTGATGAGGATCCTTACTTGTTTTTTCCTCCCTTTGGGTCTTTCTCTTAGTTATCGGAGGCTTGCAGGCTGACCCGCCCATTCTATGATTCGCTTTCACGTTCTTGGCTGCGCAAATTGGGCAAAATGCCTGTTCTGCGCATCCTTTTGCTATGTGACCAGGAAGGCCGCATCTGTAGCAGAGTGCGCTTCTGTCTATTTCATTGCCACACTGTTTTTTAATGTGTCCGGGTTCCAGGCATTTATAACAGAGCATGACCCTTTCGGGGAGTAATTCTACCCTCACCGTTGTCCAACCAATTCTTATCCGTTTGTTCTTTGTAACATTTTTTGCTATGGCCAACGGACAGCGAACCCATAATGTTCCTAGTCCGTTGTATGACGGGATTATCTCCCCCATTTTGTGGCAGCAAACCCTTTCATGGCAGCTCCCTAGTAGTGTGAGAGTCAAAAGAATGTCCTCCTTCGTTGTGGATTCCTCTAAATCCTTAATTCTAAATTCTGCCGTTTTTTCCGGTCTTGTGATAAGTACGTCCTCCTGACCCTCTAGCGCTGTTTTGAGCTTCTCAGCTAGTTTGTCCGCTTTGCTGCCTCCTTCTGCTCCTGGAATTTCCAGAAGCAGCGCCCCGGATCTGGATTTTCTTGGCCTTACCTCGTGTATTCCCATGGCATCTATGTCCACTTTCTCTTTGGCTACCCGCATTACTTCTGCATACGTAGCTTCTCCCCGACAGCTGATTTGGGAGCTTTTCTATTTTTATTTCCCTCCGTTTGTACTGTCTTTGAATTTTTAGCCGGAGTAGAGGTCATGGTGGCCTTTCTGGCACCGGAATTGGGCGGTATGCCCGTTTTCGCAGTCTTTTTCTCCTTTCTTCCTATTACTTTACTCCATGGGAGTTCTTTCTTCTCCCGGTCCGTTTCCTCTTCCGTCGTAAGAGTTCTCTTCCTTTCTTTTTCCATGTTTTTTCTCGGGGTCTCCCTGGGGGTGCTTTTATTGCTTTTAAAGTCTTCCTTTTCTTGCTTGTTTTTATTTCCAAACTTCTCTGCTTCTTTACCCATGATTAAGGGTTCCTTAAGAGTTTGGATTTCTGTAATTCTTGGTTTTTTGCTGTTACATCTATCCAGTTCCTTTGCCACGATATCTCTTATCAAATTGGCTAACTCGGAGGAGTCGATGTCTGAGATATTCTTTCGATTTTTATGCCCTTCTTCTTTTCCTTCCTTAGAAGATTGGCGTTTTTCTCCATTTTCTTTATGAGACTGAGATGTATTTTTTATGAGCCTCGTATATTGCCCTTTGTGATGTCGGGTCTTCCTCGATGATTTTACGTTTTCCACAAAGAGTGGGTCTCTTTACTTCCGGCCACTTCTTTGGGTCATCTAAAGAGACTTTCTTACACTTTGGAGATTTCTCGTCGACTTCCATGTGTTCTGATTCAGATGTGATCAGTTTATCTCTCGCCTTTATGTTTACGGACGGAGTTCTCCTGGAGTTAGACTTCTTCGGCGTTTCCGAAGGAGACTTTGCTGTTGACTTCCCTTTATTGTGATCCTTTTCTTTTGGACTGGGAGTCTTGTCTTTTCTTTTGTCATGCTTCTCCTTCTTGAGGGCCTGCAGTTCGGACCTGTAAGCCTCGGCCTCTCCTGCCGCCTGCAGGGCCTTTCTTCTCTCTCTCTCTATTTCCTCTTCCATCTTTAATTTTATCCTGGAGATTTCTCTTTTGAGCGATTTAATTTCCTGTGACTTCGCCTCTTCCTTCGACAGTGACATTTTCTCTTTCAGGATCTCGGCGATACCCAGGGATGTAGCTGCTGCGAGTTTCAAACTTTTTTGAAATGTCCCCTTGAGATTGCTGGATGTTCTCGCAATTCTAAGGACTTCGGCGCAATTACCACTGGCTTTAGTTATCAATTCATCGATTGAATTTTCCTCCAGTTGTTCCCTAACTTTGACCATGTCGATCTTTGCTTTTTTGAAAAGTTCTACCTCGCTGTATTCTCGGATAAGTTTTTCCCTATCTAGCTGTAGGGCCTCCTCCTTAGCCTCGTTATACCGGAGAATCGCTTCTCTTCTACCGACGTAATCTCCGGTGGTCCTGCTCCTCCTATGCTCGGAGTCCGCGTCGGAGGCTATCCTCTCTCTCTTTCTGTTCCCCGGTATTCTTTGGGAACCCTTGCTGCCGATGTTAATCTTTTCGGGGGGAGACGCATCAGAATCTTCTTCTATTACCGCCCTTTTTCCCCTATTCCTCCCGTAATCGGTCACATCGCTATCCGACGAGCTGATTTCATACGTTTCTGTGTCTATCGCGGATGAGTCCACGCTTAGACGATCCGCCCTCCTTCCCTTGTACGACCTCGGACCTGGCTTCTTGAAGAAGGAGGTGGAAGGTTGACTATAACTCTCCCTGATCCTTGGTCCTTGACTCACTCGGTTGGATCTCCGTGCCGTACACCGGGAGAGAGTATTCCGCCTGTCTCGGCTCCTGCGTTTGAGTGTCCTTCCTTTCCAGTCCTCCTGTCATATCCTCTTCCTGGTCTATGTTCATCTCTTTGTCCGTGTCGATTATTGTAATCGTCGAGTCTAATTTATCTTGTTCGCTATTCATTTTGGTTTAATCCCACTCCCCGTGTTGGCTGCGCCTTCCAGGGTATACCCTCCCCGCCAATTGCTTGGCGGGGCCCTGAGTTCTCCCGAGGGGAAGGCATGTGCCTCGGGCCCGCGGAATGTGCATCGCGGGCACTGGGTTCCAGCCCCCCCTGGCCTTCGGCTAGGGTGCAATGCCTTAGGTTTTCGGGGGACCCCCGGCTCCGACCGCGGGGG
>NW_017299858.1:0-210 GCF_001594075.2 Trachymyrmex cornetzi | reverse complement strand
CAGTCCTCTCTCTAACGGTGCCGTGCCACCGGGATTTGAAGTCGGAGTTACCTTCTCCTACCGGCGTAGTGATTCCCTATCCTGCAAAGGATGGTTCCTCCAGACCCTCCGCACTCCAAGGAGTACAGAGGGTCCTTGGGACGCCGGACAGTGGGTCGAAGCATAGGAAATAGCGGACATAGGAGAAAAAACTGACTTATCGAAATTATT
>NW_017299857.1:79684-81199 GCF_001594075.2 Trachymyrmex cornetzi | reverse complement strand
TGCCAAACACGGACCATAACGGAGAGAAAATCTAAAACGAGACACCAGATTTTTCTGACTACTTTAAGGATCCAGGCACTGAGGACTACTTACCGAGTAAGCCAATCATACAAGCTAAAACGCGAAAAACGATTTGCGTATGCTTCGTGAATAAACAACATGTTCACACAAGAGAAGCACATTTAAATACGCAAACGCGAATACTAGCTGAAAAGAGACGCTGTGAATCGTCTTATAAGCCCTGAAGAAATCAGGCGGACGGACGATAACCGTCAGAAAAGAAGAACGTCAGACAGCCAGCACAGCTGACTGATATCGCACACTGGTCGTCGTCCCGCTGACATCCGATCAGAGCAGCCAAGCTGAAGGACGTAAAGGAACATCGCCGCATCGCTAGGACTACGTCACGAGCCATCGCCGCAACACAACGACGAGACTACGAGGCATCGACGTCACGAGCCGCCAACATATCGACACATCGCTCACCGACGCAGCCGAATCATTACAAGCGCTGACATGCAACTCTACGTGCTCATCGTAATGTAAGTCAGAGACATTTTCACCTACCTGCGAGCGAATAACCTGCGTACAAAATTAAGTAACTGTGCGAATAAATTAAACACCCCGCGAGTAAATAAACCGCAAGAAAAATTTTTAATTTACTAAAAGCGAATGACCGAAAACAGGAATTCGGAACCGCGACTAACTAATGATAGTCAAAGCGAATTACCATTACGCGAATCTCCGTCCGTAGGTATAGCGGAAAACGCGTTACGCGACATCATTACCAATATAAATAGGGCATTAGATATCTCGGACAGCGACTCTCAATCGACACCTACTAACGTGACAATAACACGAAACTTCACACTTGACATAAACGACTACAGTCTCCTTGAAAGAAACATGGAAAACTCTCCAATAAACGCCACTCTGGGCGCAACCGCGGAAGAAATTGACACCGGAATAAGACGCTCAAGAGACAATCGTGAGATAGGGTTCACTAGATCAGAAACGGTAGGACCATTAAATGGAGAAGCTACGGCTCTGCAAGAATTATTAAGGGAAATACGAGAATTACGCGTGCAGTTCGCACAACAAAATAGAAATAGGCAAAGCCTACACATCGGACCAACTAGGGATACTTTCTTCTCACACAATCCAGCTTCAGATCTAACATACGGTCGAACCACACGGGATGTTAGACAACAACCTGGCACTTCAGATAGTTTCTTAACTCTAAAAGAAGCACGGAATATGATCCCCGAAATTGACGGATCGTCCAGAAACCGCGTGCGAGAATTTTTAAACGCCAGCACATACGCGATGAAGAATATTCACCCGGCCGATGAAACGACTCTACTAGAAGCTATGTTATGCACTAAATTCAGAGGAAAGGCAATGATGGACTTCCATACGCGCGAAATAGTACATTACGAGCAGCTAAAACGGGAAATAGAAAGTGAATATTTGAGTAAGAAAAGTACAACTCATCTACAACTAGAATTTAATTCA
>NW_017299857.1:74233-78844 GCF_001594075.2 Trachymyrmex cornetzi | reverse complement strand
AAAAGTAAAAATTATAGGCGTCACTGGACACGCAATGTCTACAATCGGAAAGGCGATTCTTACGATCAAATTATACGACGAAGAAATCGAACACCCCGTATATGTAGTACGAGACGATTGAATACGATGGAATATTAGGAACGGATTTCATTCGGCGACACAAGTTCATAGCAAATTATAATACACGGCGCGTATCAATAGGCAAAGCACAATTTAAATTGCAGCCATATATCCGAATTAAACTGAAACCGCGAAGCGAAACTATAGTACAATGTATCGCTAACAAAAATAAACTAGGTATAACAAAAGCAGAAGAAACAGCCTCAGGGATTTTTATAGGAAGCTGTTTAGTAGCTCCTCAAGATTATATATGTCCTGTAACTATTTTAAACACTACAGAGACCGAATTAAAAATAATAACACCACAGGTAACGATAGATGAGTTAGAAACGGATATAAAATACAAAACCGTGAATGAAATACAATTAAATAAAGTTTCAAAAAATCAAATCTCTCGTGAGGATTTAATAAAAAATCTTTTACGAACAGAGCATTTGAATAACGAGGAAAAGAAAACACTTCTTCAAATCTGTTCAGAATATAATGATGTATTCTACTTAGAAGGCGACACATTAACCTGCACTTCTAAAATTGAACACGAAATAAAAACTAAAGCCAACTCGTCCTGCGTAAATGTCAGACTGTATCGCTTGCCGGAAAAACATAAAATCGAAGTAAATAAACAAATTCGTGAAATGTTAAAAAATGAAATAATAAGGCCGAGCATGAGCCAATGGAATGCACCTCTACTGGTAGTACCGAAAAAGACGGATGCATCAGGAAAACCGAAATTTCGAATAGTAATAGACTTTCGGAAATTAAATGATCTCACGATAGGAGATTCATTTCCTCTGCCCAACATAACTGATATACTAGATCAATTGGGTAATGCTAAATATTTCACTATGCTAGATCTTGCGTCTGGATACCATCAAATTCAAATGGCAGAACAAGATAAAAATAAAACAGCATTCTCAACACCGTATGGGCATTACGAATTCAACAGAATGCCATTCGGATTAAAAAATGCGCCAGCAACGTTTCAACGTCTCATGAACTCCGTATTGACTGGATTACAAGGAATTAAATGTCTTGTTTATTTAGACGACATCGTAATCTACGGAGCTAGCTTAAAGGAACATAATGATCGACTGATCACTGTTTTAAAACGATTACGCGAAAGTAACTTAAAATTGCAGCCAGACAAATGCGAATTCCTTCGAAAGGAAGTAATCTATTTAGGGCATATTATTACGGAAAACGGAATTTCACCGGACCCTTTCAAGTTAGAGGCCGTAAAAAATTTTCCGACACCACAAAAAGTTAAAGACATACAAGCATTTATAGGACTGGCCGGTTACTATAGGAAATTTATAGAAGATTTTTCGCGAATAGCAAAGCCACTCACCAAATTAACTAGAAAAGGTGAAAAATTCAATTGGACCACTGAGCAGCAGAATGCGTTTGATAATCTAAAAATCAAGTTAATAACTGCACCAGTGTTAAAATATCCGGATTTCAGTAAAGAATTTATAGTAACGACGGACGCATCAGACTACGCCATTGGAGCTGTCTTATCGCAAGGCGCGATAGGCCAAGATTGTCCGATCGCATATGCCAGCCGTGTATTAACGCGAGCCGAGCAAAATTACAGCACCACCGAAAAGGAACTGCTAGCCATCGTGTGGACTGTTAAACACTTTAGACCATACTTATATGGTATAAAATTTAAAATCATTACTGACCACAGACCGTTAATATGGTTGTTTAATATAACTGATCCGGGGTCGAGACTAATCCGATGGAGATTAAAACTCGAGGAATACGACTGTGAAATAATACATAAGTCGGGAAAATCAAATGCGAATGCAGACGCTCTAAGTAGATACGTAGGCGACATATGTCACATCAACACAGACGCAGTGACGACACACATTAAGGGCGAAGAAGATAACAAGTCCGACAAGGAAGACAAGATGAAACGTACATACAGCGAGGACGAAAAGAAGCAAATCCTGTATGAATATCATGACGCGTCTTTAGTAGGACATCAAGGGGTTGATCGAACCCTTAAACGCATACAGTTAAAATACACGTGGCCAGGAATAACCACAGATGTAAAAAATTATATGAGCAAATGCGTACAGTGCCAACGAAATAAATCGTCACGACGCATACAAGCACCTTTGGTTATCTCTGATACTCCTGAGAAACCATTCGAGAAGTGTGCTCTGGACATAGTGGGACCATTGACCGTCACAGAGACAGGTAATAAATACGTACTAACATTTCAAGATAGCTTCACTAAATTTAGCAAAGCAATACCGATACCAAATCAAGAAGCGGTAACTATTGCAAAGGAATTCACGACGAAAATAATATTAGAATACGGAATTCCGGAAAAGGTACTTACGGACCAAGGTACTAATTTCCTAAGCGAAATATTTAAAAATGTATGCAAATTACTGAAGAATAAGATACAAGCAACGGCATATCATCCGCAGAGCAACGGAGCGCTAGAACGATCTCATAGGACTTTAGCAGAGTACCTAAGACATTTTATAAACGCGGATCAAAACGACTGGGATAATTGGTTACCCTACGCTATATTTGCATATAATACGACTCCGCACACCGCGACGAGTTACACGCCGTTTGAGTTAATGTACGGACATAAGGCTACATTGCCGACAGCTTTATTGAGCCCACCCAAATTATCTTATAATTATGATAATTATGCGCAGGAACTAAAAGAAAGAATACGCGCAGCAAATAAAATAGCAAAAGAACAATTAAAAGAGGAAAAACAGAAAGCAAAAGCATATCAAGATAGAAATGCAAAAGAAGTAAAATTTAAAATAGGAGACGAAGTACTCCTATATGATGAAACAGTGCGGCGGGGAAGATCGCGAAAACTAGAATCCCCGTGGATAGGTTCCTATATAATAATCGAAAAAAATTCCGAAGTAAACTACACACAATAAAAAAAGGGCGAAAGACGCTGTGCACGCACGTAAACCGTCTAAAAGCATTTATAAATAATTAGTGCTAACAATAAAAAATAAAAACAGGAAAAACTCACCAGTAAAAGCAGTGAACACTGGGAGAGATAATCCAATATAGTCCAAAAAAGGGAACCCATAATAATAAACACTACACTACCACTAAAGGTCTAAAAAGTATTAAGAATCACTACACTAAGCTACTGTAACTACTGTAAGAATAATAAACTAATAATTAAAAGGTTCCTCACTCTCCGAATCTGATTCGGGGGGCGCCATGAAATGGGCTAAGAGGAGCAGTTCGTCCTCCTCTAGATCCTCCTCAAGATCCTCAATGAGTTCAATAAATTCGATCTCATTTTCCTCTTCATCCTCTACTTCTTCCTCCTCATCAGAGATGTAAATGACTTCTACAGGATCGTCAGGAATTTCTTCCTCGAGATCTGAGTCGGTCACCCCGACGCCGACGTCGCTCTCCTCCTCCCCTATAGGGTAATAGGGGGCAGGATTCGCGATGTGAGGATATTCCTGATCCTCATCATCGGATACCTCCGCGGAAAAAGGAGTAACCGTAAAAAGCATAATGATAATAGTTGGGCGAAAAGAACTCGTGAGCAACTAAAAGACTTAGCAGGAATAAAAGCCTACGAGGCTCAGAAGAAAAGAAATGAAATGCTGAGCATATTAAATATGAAACTTTATAGATAAAGTTACGTGAGAGAGCGAAAACTCTCACATGATAAATAAAGAGGTATGATAAACTGAAGAGAAATTAGACACGAGGAAAAAATGAAACGGGTGAGACAAATAAATAGCAACAATTATTTGCAGAATCATATCATGTATCCATGCGGCAGACGGACAGGTCATCAACCCGCCTTACAAAATCGAAAAGTTCAAACACAATCCTGGGATTTATTTCGAAGAAATCGGAAAATTATTACCCATCGAAGGATACTGGAAACTAGTGATAAAAACGGATACCACATCATTGGAGAAGAGAGCAAATCAATTACAAGAAGACATGTTGCGGACGAAGCAATTATGCCAGATATTATTAGCAGGTAAAGGATCTTGCGAAAATTTGTATGCGGTGCTCGAAAAAGAGCATAATAAAACACAACAGTTAGTAGGAAAAATAAAAACGGTGTATAGAATGGCACCTAATAAAAAAAGGGTCCTAGTAGATGCAATAGGCTCAATCGCAAAGTCATTATTTGGCACTATGGATGCTGATGACGACAGAATTATTAAAAAACAGCTAACCATAGTACACGACAAAAATGCTGTAGTTAAACATGCGGTTAAAAATCAGTTGAAAGTAATAAATTCAACCATAGCGCACATAGATAATTTAGAACAAACATTGCAAGAAAATCACAATACGCTAACATTTTACATAGATAAACTTAAAGAACAAGGATACTCGTTTAGTCGAAGACATGACCTAGACGAACACTTTACTCTTCTGACCGCATTAACAGACGATCTACTGAGGGACGCAACAGAAACGATCGACTACATTAATTACATTAAAGAAGGAATTTTA
>NW_017299857.1:73715-74211 GCF_001594075.2 Trachymyrmex cornetzi | reverse complement strand
CGAGGACATTATCGTAAATTTGAAAGAAGCCATTACGGGATTACCAAAAGGCTTGTACTTTCCGTTTAACTTAACCATTGCAGAATGGGTAATAATAAACAAAATTACTAAGATAAACGCGTATTATAATAATAATAATATATATACAATTTTACGATTCCCTTTGACAACGTCACCAACATACGAATTGATACACGTAACATCTGTACCGGTGTACGCCCACGATGGTATATTCGTAGCAATAAAAGTAAATAATGAGCTAATAGCCATAGACACGGACAGACATACATACATCACGTTAACAGAAAAAGACGAGCGTGAATGCATAAAAATAAATTCAGACTACTTATGCGAGCGAAATTATATTGTCAAGCGAATAAATAAAAATTCCAATTGCGAAGTACAAATGTATTTAAATAAAGAAAATCATTACGACAATTGTGAAAATATATTTATCACCTCGCCACATACGTTGTGGACTAAATTAAGAAATGTA
>NW_017299857.1:68425-73477 GCF_001594075.2 Trachymyrmex cornetzi | reverse complement strand
GATCGAATAAAATTAAAACAAATTTTGCGAAACCCCGCAGAGTTAAGGGACTTAAGCGTCCAAATTAGAAATATAAATAATGAATTAGAACAAAATCGAATACCTTTCTATCGACAAAAACAATTTGTATACACAATATCAATAAATGGAATAATAATTTTAGGCTTGTTAGGAATAGCAGCTTACATAGTTATACAAAAATGTAAAAATAGACAACGCCTAATATAATTAAGCAAACGATTATAATTATAATGTTATCGGGCAAGAAAAATTGTAAATATTTGTAAAAGGAAAAACAGTCCATTGTATTAACCCCGTACTGTTTTTCTAACTAACGGGGGAGGGATGTATAGCCGCAGCTATAACTATTTATTAAATAGAAATAAGGCTACTGAGCAACAGAAATGTAGTAATTAATTGGGAAACTAGGTTATTCTGCAATTGAACTAAATACCACTGACTACCGAAAAGTCAGCATACTCATTGCCTACTTTAGTTCAATTTCGAAAAGACAATCTTGCGGAAGCAGCACGCAAATAACGCAAGCTGTTCTTCGCAAGTTGCAGAAAGACGGAAGCTATTGCCCGTCAGATTTAGAAATCAGGTTGCAAGTGTCAGCAATGACCACATTAAAAATGAGAGCAACCGAAATCCGCTCGAACAGCTGACCGAAGTACAAGTCCAGTCAGCAGTTCGAGCAAGTATATTAACCGTGACATACTGACAAAGAGGTGAGTCTAATACCAGCTGTTACTCGAGATAACGCCCGTACGCCAACAGCTCTCGCGAATAAAAAATAAGTCGACCGATCAACAAAATCTACGCGAACGCGGACTTTTATTATAAACCTAAATCGTACCGACGCGAAATTGAATTATTACATGTAAAGCGTAACATATAATTGTTAATTAAGATTATTGAAAAGTTACTGAAGTTATTAAAGTGTTTTGTTGTGTACTGAGTGGTTTATTGGTGCGTCCTGGTCCTCGGCGAATCCCCTACCTGTCCTTCACCCAAGGGTACAACAGATCCATTGCACGAAAAATCATGTTATAAAAACTTACAACCAGAGAAAAGTAAACAAAAAAAACTAAAAAGGAAAAAAGGTACCCAAGAAATAAGTACATGGTGTTAAAAAAAGCAATATTAACCGCCACCAAGCAGCAAAAGCTGTAACTAAGCCTCTCTGAAGTTAAAATAATTTTTTTAACTCTATGCTGTAGATAACAATTTATAAATTAATAAAAAAATGAAATCAATTAATTTGGCTACTGAGAGATTTTCTTACAAATCCGAGGACGTAGAGGGATGTTCATCAGCACCAAACAAACGCAAAAAACATTTATTGTGTATTTTCTCTTGCGTTTGTTTTATACAAATTCTCAGACATGAGAGTTAAATGTCGTGTATCAACTATCATGGTTCGAGCCGTTTCTCCTCTCGCCCTCAGAATTGATTTGAACACGCATAAAGATTGATTGTTACTCGGATGAAGTTTATTACGTTTCTTCGTCTTTACGTCTGTCAGCATGGAAAACACTCTTTCGGCATCAGCATTAGAATTTGGAAGAAATCGAATTGCATTAATTAAATAATATAATATATTATAGCACCGTACATGTGGTAACACAAACTGTAGAAATCAAAGCCTTAAACGGTCTAACAGGATCTTAATGCTTGTATGATTCTGATGTAAATTTATATACTACGTACGTAGTCCCCAGAAACGCGCGCCGAAATGATTTCTCGGTCTTGAAACGCTAACTCTGTTAAACTACCGCAGTAATATCACGAGTTAAATTGACTGGTAATTTAACTAATTTTTTATGCTTATTCGCATCTTCGAAACGATCTTAATAATGATGAATAACAATATTAAAATCTGTAAATAATTAATTCTTATTGCGAAAAATATTACCCCGGCCGGGAGTCGAACCCGGATCTCTTGCATACCGTGCGAGCGTCCTAAGCCTTTAGACTACCGAGGCCTTAGTAATATTCTTCGCAATAATTGGCATATGAAGGAACAACGTCTCTTTAGGCGACGTAAATAAATAATATAATATATTATAGGACCGTTCATGTAATAACACAAACTATAGAAATCAAAGCCTTAAACGGTCTAGCTGGACTCCCGAGGTAATATTTTTCGAAAGAAGAATTAATTATTTACAGATTTTAATATGTTATTCATCATTATTAAGATCGTTTCGAGGATGCGAATAAGCATCAAAAATTAGTTAAATTGCCAGTCAATTTAACTCGTGATATTACTGCGGTAGTTTAATAGAGTTAGCGTTCCAAGACCGAAAAATCATTTCGGCCCGCGTTTCTGGGGACTACATACGTAGTATATAAATTCACATAAGAATCATACAAGCATTAAGATCCAGCTAGACCGTTTAAGACCTTGATTTCTATAGTTTGCATTACTTAATTTAGTTAAAACTGGATATCTAAATTTTCCATCTGCCGTTTTAGTTGCCATTATTGTATTCCATGCTTCATCAAAATGTAAATTAATTATTGTGGCTTTCTGCTCTGATGTGAAATCTTTTTTAGGAATTGCCATTCTTCTTTTAATATCTCCTCATCAAATCCGCCGAATCGTTGGGCAACAAAAAGAACAACCTGAACGGAGTTATTCGAGGTGTTTTTTTCGTCTTCTTGCTGCAAAGCAAATTTAGGTTCGAAAATCCTCAATTTACACAGAAATTCGTTCTTGACAAAAAGTTTGTTACGAATTTCTTTCGCAGTAATGTCGTAGAATGCCAAACAATTTTCGTAAACTGATTTGACAATCTCACCTTGACGTTCCTGGTTCAATCGATCAAGAAGATCTTGGCAAGCTTCTCCAACCATAACTTGATCAGGAGATAAACGATTACACGCAAGCAAAGGATTAATTGTATCAATCGAAACAAAATTCAATAATGGCGCTTTTACAACATTTTTAAGAACAATTTTCAAAAGATTTTCCGCAGCTGATTGAAGTAAATAAACTTTTATTTCTTCAATTCGACGCATTAAACTTGTTAAATGCATCCAGAATATAATCAAGAAACAAAAGATATGCTTGTATTTCTGAATTTTGCATCAGAGATAGTAAAGCAGCCCCAGACTTTGATTTCTCGTTCAATTGCTCTTCTTGCAAAAATTTTAATAGCACATCCCAATTTTCGTTCAGTCTAGCAACGCATGCATGACGTGAAAGCCATCGTGTTTTAGACAGTTTAAAATTTTGCTACAAGACCCATCAAAACAAAATGATTTTTGGAATTGCTCAAAAATACACGCGCGCTTGGGACTGCTAGAGATAAACGATGCCACTTTTCGTAAAAGCTCCTCGCATGCTTCAGGAGTTGCGCTGCAAGCTGCATTTGCTACTAATGCAGATGTGTGACAAGGACTTGGCATCATTATCAAACTTTTGCAATGTTTTTGTAATTTAATTTTAAATGATTCGTATTTTCCTGTCATAACAGAAGCGTTATCACAGGAAAGAGCGAGAATGTTTGAAAATGGAATTTGTTTTGCATTTCGGCTCTAAAATTTGTAAATAATTTTTCGGCACTGCAATCACTCGCGTCCAAATGAATTAAGTCTAATAATTCCGTTTGAACATTCAAAGTCTGAGGATCGACGTACCGAACAAGAAACGTCATCCATTTATCATTAGTTAAATCAGATGTTTCGTCAACAAAAATAGACAATTTATTATTTTGTAATTTATCGACCAACCTCTCCTGTTCGCGAACACATAAGACATTCTTTATTACTTTCGCTGCCCTATTCCGATTCATCCTCATACTTTTCAAGCATTCCGGATCTTCTCCGAGATCTTGAAAAAAACTTAAGATTGATTCTGCTGTTTCAAATGGAATGTTTTTCTCGGGAATTAATGCTGTAAATTTTATTTCCGCGATTTCTTTCCGATCTTCAAAAGGCAAACGTTCATCGTCATGCGTATTCAAATCTACGCTGAAACTCCTTTTCTGACACTACGAAACATGTTTCTTACTGTCAGAATGCCGCATAAGCTTATTGAAACCACATCGAAACTTTAGATTGCAGAAGAAGCAAAAACAATTGAAAGGATCGTACGGGATTGTTTGCAGCCATGGTTTGAATTGTTCATTTTCAAGCCATGATTGGTAAAATTTCCTTTCATGAGATTCCTTTTCAATGATATTTACTTCATCAGAGCAATTATTTGCAATGTTAGTTCGATTAGCTTTCGATTCAGCATTCTTAAAAACTCCTGATGAGCAAGAAAACGTTTTATTACAAGGGACACAAAAATATGTGAACTATTATCATTAGAAATTTTTTTAATCCAAAATTTACATTTCTCGTTTTCTAGCCAATCATGAGAAAATTTACGTCTTTTTGCGTTCTCAGAATCTACGCATTCCATACTGAAGAATACAAAAATATAAAAGAAACAATTAAAAAACAAAGAAAAAACAGCAAGTAATGAAAAAAAGATAAAGTGTAACTGTAAATACCTTTGCAAGAATGTACACTATTGTCTAGAAAGAGGGAGAGAAAAATCGTCTAACGTAACCATCAAATTAATGCTACATTCAAAAAATAAATCGTACTACAAAACAAAAACCACTTACACGTTAAATTGTACACAGAACACAAATAATAATCTAACAATATAATTTTCTAATCACTACAGGAATCTAATTTCACTACAGGAATTTTGGGAATCTCTAATCGCATACGTGCTAAGCATGAAGCGAGTAGAAACAAATACAGATCGCGAAAAAAGAGAATTTCATGTCTATGGGGGGGTCATGAAGTTTGCGCTAGTTGGGCGGCAATCGCACAGTGGTAGCGATCCCATTTCTTATCGCGCTCTGATGCAAAGTTTTCCCGGAACTTTTTTATGAATAATTACATGTACGAAAAATACTGAGAAAGTTTATATTCTTTTTGGAACATTTAATATTCAAACTATAGAATCGAAGCCTTACACGGTCTAGCTGGATCTTAATGCTTGTATGATTCTTATGTGAATTTATATACTACGTATGTAGTCCC
>NW_017299857.1:67094-68074 GCF_001594075.2 Trachymyrmex cornetzi | reverse complement strand
AATCATACAAGCATTAAGATCCAGCTAGACCGTGTAAGGCTTCGATTCTATAGTTTGTGTTATCACATGTACGGTCCTATAATATATTATATTATTTAATATTCAATTTCTGATATATTAAAAAATATTTAACACTTACATATTTTTCGAAAATCGCAAACAATTAATATTTCGTAAACTGTCGCGTTTTAAAATCATTTTTGCTATTAATGGAATGGGGTTATATGATTATTAAAATTTATTAAAATCTATTTATTAAAATTGTTATCTAGAATGTGTGTGCATGTCTCTTTATCCCTTATACAGGAATACCCCGTGCGGCCGAGAAAGTACATTTTCGGTTTTCGGTCGCTTGTAACAAGCGTCTAGTAGAGGAAGCGAGACAGCGAGAGAGAGCGGCCATCTTTTTCGCTATAATACTCGCTTGTGTTTACCAGTGTTTACGAGTTACTGGTAGAGCGAGAAGGACAGACGCTCTCTCTCGTTGTCTCGTTCGCTCTCGCCAGCTGTGAAGTCGGCCGACTCGCTGCCAGTAGGTGTCTTCTTGGTGGGGATATAAGTGGTGGGGCTGATTTCCGTGTTGCCGGGGAGCCAAATGTGCATCACTGCTTCTGACAGACTCCTAAGGGTGCGTTCCACATAACGTCCGCAACACTCGTGTATATCATTTCATTTTTGTTTGACATTCGATTACAACGAGGATAAAATGATGCTCGCGAGCGTTGCGGACGTTAAGTGGAATGCACCCTAAAAGTTCCACGAAGGCGGACTAGTAAAAACACGCAGCATACGCGACTAATCGCGCCGAAGAGTCGAGGCTCCACCCCACGCGCCTTTCCCCCTTCTCCCCCCTCTCTTTTTTTTGTTGAACCCATTGGAAGGTTATCCCTCTGATTCACCCAATGCACTGGACGTAACAATGTGACATCTAAGTAGTATATAGGCAGCCACGGAGCGTCAAAACAAACCCCCACCACTCC
>NW_017299857.1:65531-66566 GCF_001594075.2 Trachymyrmex cornetzi | reverse complement strand
GACCGATTTTTTTGTCTGGAAGCACAGGAGGAAAACAGGAATGGACAAGTTCGTGACTGATTGTAACAGAGCTGGGATGATTTACTCGGTTTAGTGGATAAATTTTTTTACACTTTATGTTAGCGTTAGTCTTATTTCCAAAAATGACAAAAGTTTTTATTAAGCTAGTTCTGACAAAAAATATGAAAAAAAAGAAGATGTCGGTTGGAAGGGAACGAGTAAATGATTAAGAAAGTAATAGACGTGGCGTACAGTGACAAAATTGAAAAAAAAAGATGTTTATTGATAAAATAACGTTGTTACATAAAATAGTTCTTTCGTGAGAATAATCGTTTATTTTATATTTTACTTTTTAAAACAGTAGACGATTGAACATGACGGCATACAGCATGAGAATTATTTGTTTTACGTTTACAATGAAGAAAAAATGTATAAAATAACTGTGCAATCAATCGATCATTGCGTTTATAATCAGAGGTAAACAGACTAAGAAACTGGCTAAGATTATAACCATTACATATAAAATATAGAAATACACAGCAGTATTGTCCGCAAGTTTGAGAAAGTATTCCTTGCAGCGTCGTCGTATTCCAGCGATACGTGGTGGAGTTTCGGCGAAGACGTAAGAGGAATCTTGAGTCCAAGGGCGGCAAGTCGTAGCTATCGAAATATGTTCCTGTACCGCATTCGTCGATGTAAAAGGCGACCCAGTGCTGGCCAGGTCGATCGTGATCGTCTGTGTTAGCGACAATGGCAGTCGACCTCGTCCACACCCTCGGCAGTCGGACGGCAGGATAGACCCCCGCATATCGGACACCGAGATGATGTAAGGCGTTTAAAACTTCCAGTGAATTCATTTTTCGGCGTAAATGAGCGTAAGAGAGGAAATGTATGCGTAAATTCAGAATTTACCTCTTTTGCCAGTACGTGCGTTGTAGAGTTCTCAAAAATACTAGACGTTTGCGAAACGTTAGTGTTAGTTTTATCTCTATCAGTCGTCGAGTCGAATTTTGGAAGATCTTTTTTCTCTTCGGC
>NW_017299857.1:63554-63859 GCF_001594075.2 Trachymyrmex cornetzi | reverse complement strand
GAATGTATTTCGCGCGTCTCTCGAGTGCCGTATTTGGATTTGACGCGTCTAACGTGTCGTCCATGTAGCCGGGAATATCCGCGTAGCATAAGCAAGAGGTTAGATGGGAAGTTTTTGCGGGTGAAGCATAATTTAACAACGCCTCGATGTACGCGCGGTAAGCGTAAGCGTTGTTTGGTGGCGATACGAGTGTTTGATTGAAATACACGTCGATTTGGTTGAACATGGAATGCAGTAAATGATTTACGGGCCCTACTTTTGCCGCGTCGGTGGCTGCGACCGATGTGCTCTCCCCGCGTTCGCTT
>NW_017299857.1:59318-63159 GCF_001594075.2 Trachymyrmex cornetzi | reverse complement strand
TTTTTTTACCGCCCGACGTCGTTTACGAAGCGCGATACGACTATTCCGACCTCCGAATGGAAACTGAAGTGCTGCGGACTTTGCGGATACTTTATATCCCGACCCCCTCATCAGGGAACTTATATTTTCTTTGGCTTTTCTCTTCAGATTACCCCTAGATTCCGCGAACCGACTTTTGACCGCTTCCTTCAACGGCTTATTATTTTCGACGTCTTCTATTACGTTAATTCCCGCACGTAAAGCTTCTTTTCCGACGGCACGTGCACCTTTACCTAGGTAAGGTAATATTTTTCTGAATAGACCACCGAGAAAGCTTCCGATTCCATGTCCGCGTTGATAGGGCGAACCGACGAAAACACGCGGAATTCCACCTCGGCCAACTATGTCCCACGCATCAAAATACTCCTCATACTCCATAGCTAGTTTCTAACCAAAGACTGTCGCTATACCGACACGCTCGCGTATACGAAAGAAAAGTTATTGCTTGCGTTTAAAGTGCAGCGTCACTGTCAGCGTTCCGAATTCGAATGGAATTTTTTTTCCAAGATGATCTCTTATATCTATTTCGATCGTTCTGAAATTCGTTCGTCGCAATGGGATATAATTTGGAAATGAGAAATGCTTCACCAAATTTGCGCCAAATGCGTAATTATGGTTGCGTATCTCGACCGGAACTATCCTGAGAAGAGGAGTACGTACATCACCTGTTATATAAGGCTCACAAATATCGCAATAAACGAACATTTTATCGGGGATACCGCGCCACAAACTACAGGATTCGGTACTCCAGTAAAGGTCTGCAAGTCGTTTTCCCGTCTTATTATTAAATCCGTGAGTAAGAAAAGTTTTCTCTTCCGTTTCATTGGAATTAGGTTTACGTATCGCGAGCTTGGGATAAAGTGGATAATTATTTGCGGAAATTGCTGATGAGAAACCTAGCATTCGTAGAAGATTATCGGAAAAGTTTATATGATGTAGCATTTGGCACTTCTCGTCGCAGTTAATACTTATGACTTTACCGCCAGACGCTTTTTGCAGTTCAAAATAAAAATGCGATTCGGCCTCTTTACACGCGGTATTAATCGCATCGATAAGCTCATAGATATCGTTGTAAATTCCATTTAGAAATGCAACTTGTTTCGCCGTAAACGCACCTTTCGTCCCCTCATCGGGTTTAACATCGACGAATCTGATCACATTTTCCTTATGACGTATGTGTAAAAAGGTATAGGGAAATTGAATCTCGGTTATCGCGACTTCCCATTGTCCGTGTAACACGATAGAGTGAGGTAATTCCGTAATGAAGGACGAAGTTGTATTATCCGGAAAATGACGCATACTGCTGTTACTCGGAAGTACCAGAAGAAATTGTTCCTCCTCCATCGCGAAGAGAAATTAAACTCGAAGCCGGAATCCAACTATCAAACTTACTAGGATAACCTCGCCAACTAACAAGCACTTGCTTATTAGCTCCTCGTCCTTTACTCTTTATCACGCGATCGACGATAAACTGTTCTTCCTCTACGTTTTTCTCAACTCGAGCTAATTCTTGCTCATAAAAAATACCGTCTATGACTTCGCCTGCTAAATCTCGCAGTTCGTACACGCGAGGGTTTCGCCAATCGAGAACACGGTAAATTTGAAATATCTCCTCGCTCCACTTAGCCTCGTTTCCTTTCTCGAAGGCAGCTTTCGCTCTACTGATACGAACGTGATCTCCGACGGGATTTTTAACCTTTCGCACCCGTTTCTTTAACGTTTCGTTTTTCCAACGACGAGCTATGTTTTCACGAGCGATACGTGCGTTTTTTCTCGTTACTACCGCAGGTTGCATTCTCGTGGACGAGTGACGCGTGTGATTGTAAGCGTGTACAATGTCCTGCAGAACATCGATGTAGCGTCGCGTATTTTTATGCGTAAAATAACCCCACATTCGTTCCTTCAGTGTTCTGTTGAAGCGCTCGACGATGGCGGCTTTGATGTCTGGATTGCGCGTTACTCGAAAACGAATGTTGTTTTCTTTAAGAAATTTCTGCATTGATTGCGCGACAAATTCTTTACCCTTGTCCGTTTGCGGATATACGGGTACTCGGCCTTCGCTTTTCGCTAGTACGCGTTGAAAAGCTTTTATCGCGCAGTTACTCGTTTTGTCGCGTAACGGTTCTACCCATACGTATTTACTTAGTACATCTATAATCACTAACAGATAGGAATAACCGTCGTTGTAACTTTTTAGATTTCGGAGTTCGATCAAATCTGCCTCCCACACATCGTCGATGTTCGTTACGTTGTAATGCAATCGTGGAAATTTTCTACGCAATAGTCGGTGCAACGTGTACGCTTCTTGCGATTCGAGCCAGCGCACGACTTCTCCCCGTGAGAAATTCGGGTTATCAGCACGAGTTAGATTATCCACCGCCGAATAGCCCGCGTTATGCGACGGATCGTAGTATAATTTTTCAAACGTCATCGTATTATCTTAGTTTTTTCCAACCGAGTAACCGACTTTTTCCCGTTTGTAGAGATGCGGGAGTATCAGTTTTTCGTGTACGAGAAAGAATCATCGAACCTTCCTCGTCTCTTTCTTGTTCGTAATTTTTACGTTTTTCTCTTTCCTCTCGATACAATCGACGTGGAACTTGCGCTTTCGATATAAAAGGCATGGAACTCGCCCGAGGTCGAAGTTTTACGCTGCTTACACCAACACCGTGCGAGGACAATAATCTTTTATTTCTCACCAGCGCAGAAGGTACGTTCAACGCACGGAGTAATCGCGCGAACTGATTTCTACCTACTGCTTTCACAGTTTTTCTCTCGCGCATCGCGTCGTTTATCAAGTCAGTGATATTCGAGTCTTTCACGACGTTGCCATCTATAGTCACGATTCCATGCTCGTCCCAACTAATTCTATCAGGTATAGCATTTCGAATCAAATGTTTCATCAGTAAGCGTGCATGCTTACGATAAGATTTCGGTACGCTTTCCACTATTTCCTCAATGCTTTTCATCGCATGATTATTCTTCGCATGATTATGATCGCTCGAAATTTCAAAATTTTTTGTAATAATACCGGTATTACTGATGGAATGTGCTGGCGGTATATCGAATGTTTGCGTGAGATCATGAAAAACGTCATTGCTCGTCGTCTCGTTATCAGCGGAGCCATCTCGTGTAGCGTTGTCTTCTGCGTTTTCGCTGCGGGCGTCTTTCTGCCTTCGCGTTTCTTGGATAAATCGTAGGTATCGCCATAATGCCTCTCTGTACATTTTCCATCTCTCACTTTCGTCGCGTGGCCAGTCAGAATTAAGAATACGGCCCATCTCCGCATCGAGTCGTGTTAGATGAGTTCCGGGAGTTTGCGCTGTGCTATTAGTGCTCGCTGTGTTATCCGAATTTTGCGGTACTGCGATTTCTTTTGACTCTCCGTCAGCGAATGATGTCGGATTCTGACGTAGCTGATGTTGCATTCTCTCGAGATTTTCCGTCGAAATTAAAACCATTTTTTTGGCCCTCTCCATAACGTTTTATCCCACTATTTCGTTCCTTCCATAATTAGCGATAATAAGGTCGATAATATAGGACCGATAATATAAGGTAAAAATCCGCCTCGCTGCACCAACAGCTTTCTTTTATCCTTCCAATTACCACGTTTTGCAACGATACGACGTAGAGGCGTTTTGAATTTGGTTAGCCGATTTTTTTCACAACGTTCGAGCGAGACGTTACCTTTGAGTGTATTAAAAACACATTCACAGATACAACGAATAAGTTTTTCGTCCGCGGCGCGTAGGAAGGTCGTGCGTTGATTTTTGTTCAGATGATAGAGGGCCGCGAGAAGACA